>NW_026969093.1:0-55040 GCF_028390025.1 Pseudophryne corroboree
GTTCTCTCTATGTAATATTTTTGACTTTGACACAAGCTCTTCTTGGCCATCCACGAGTATCGTTCTTACTCCTCGCCTTCTTATTATTCTCAGTACCTTTGGTATGAGAGGCAGAGGGGAGAACACATAAACCGACTGGTACACCCACGGTGTTACCAGAGCGTCCATAGCTATCGCCTGAGGGTCCCTTGACCCGGTGCAATATCTTTTATAGCTTTTTGTTGAGGCGGGACGCCATCATGTCCACCTGTGGCCTTTCCCAATGGTGTACAATCCTATTGGAAGACTTCTGGAGGAAGTCCCCATTCTCCCGGGTGGAGGTCGTGTCTGTTGAGAAGATCTGCTTCCCAGTTGTCCACTCCGGGAATGAACACTGCTGACAGTGCTAACACATGATTTTCCGCCTATCGGAGAATCCTTGTGGCTTCTGCCATCGCCATCCTGCTTCTTGTGCCGCCCTGTTGGTTTACATGGGCGACTGCCGTGATGTTGTCTGATTGGATCAGTACCGGCTGGTTTTGAAGCAGAGGCCTTGCCGGCCTCAGGGCATTGTAAATGGCCCTCAGGTCCAGAATATTTATGTGTAGGGAAATAACCTGACTTGACCAAAGTCCCTGGAAATTTCCTCCCTGTGTGACTGCCTCCCAGCCTCAAAGGCTGGAATCCATGGTCACTAGGACCTAGTCCTGTATGCCGAACCTGCGGCCCTCTTGAAGATGGGCACTCTGCAGCCACCACAGTAGAGATACCCTGGTCCTTGGAGACAGGGTTATCAGCCTATGCATCGGAAGATGCGATCCGGACCACTTGTCCAACAGGTCCCTCTGAAAAGTTCTTGTATGGAACCTGCTTAATGGGATTGCTTCGTAGGAAGCTACCATTTTTCCCAGGACTCGCGTGCAATGATGCACCGCTACCTATTTTGGCTTCAGGAGGTCTCTGACTAGAGATGACAACTCCTTGGCTTTCTCCTCCGGGAGAAACACTATTTCTGGTTTATGTCCAGAACCATCCCCAGGAACAGTAGACGTGTCATAGGAACCAGCTGTGACTTTGGACTGTTTAGAATCCAACCATGCTGTTGTAGCACTTTCCAAAATAGTGCTACCCCGACTACCAACTGCTCCTTGGACCTCGCCCTTATAACGAGATTGTCCAAGTACGGGATAATTACAACTCCCTTTTTTTGAAGGAGTATCAACATTTCGGCCATTACCTTGATAAAACACCCTCGGTGCCATGTACAGTCCAAACGGCAGTGTCTGGACTTGGTAATGGTAATCCTGTACCACAAATCTGAGGTACTCCTGGCGAGGATGGTAAATGGGGACATGCAGGTAAGCATCCTTGATGTCCCAGGATACCATGTAATCCCCCTCGTCCAGGCTTGGAATAACCGCCCTGAGCGATTCCATCTTGAACTTGAATTTTTGTGTTCAAGGATTTTAAATATAAAATGGGTCACACCGAACCATGCGGTTTTGGTACCCCAACCCGTGTGGAAGAGTAACCCCGTCCTTGTTGAAGTAGGGGCACCTTGAGTATTACCTGCTGGGAATACCGCTTATTAATTGCCTCTAGCACAGCCTCCCTGCCTGAGGGAGTTGTCAGCAAGGCATATTTTAGGAAACGGCTGGGTGGAGACATCTCGAATTCCAGCTTGTACCCCTGAAATACTACTTGAAAGAAACAGGGATCCACCTGTGAGCGAGCCCACTAATTGCTGAAATTTTTGAGACGGCCCCCCACCGTACCTGGCTACACCTGTGGAGCACCCGCGTCATGGTGTGGCCTCACAGGAGGCGGGGGAAGAATCTTGAGTCTGGGAACAGGCTGACTGGTGCAGCTTTTTTCCCTCTACCCTTGTCTCTGTACAGAAAGGAAGCGCCATTTGACCCGCTTGCTTTTCTGAAGCCGAAAGGACTGTACCTTTGTCTGTGAGGAAACCTGAGGTAAAATTATTTCTTCCCAGCAGTTGCTGTGGATACGAGGTCCCAGAGACCATCCCCAAATAATTCCTCACCCTTATAAGGCTCTCTATGCGCTTTTTAAGTCAGCATCACCTGTCCAGTGACAGGTCTCTAATACCCTCCTGACAGAATGGACATTACATTTATTTTGGATGCCAGCCGGCAAAATATCCCTCTGTGCATCCCCCATATATAAGACGACGTCTTTAATATGTTTTTATGTTTTCCAACTAGTATCCCTGTTTGACAGGGTCACCGACCACGCTGCAGCAGCACTATCTGCAGGTCTCAGTCTAGTACCTGAGTGTGTAAATACAGACTTCAGGATAGCCTCCTGTTTTTTATCAACAGGTACCTATTAAAGTGGCCGTATCCTAAGACGGCAGTGCCACCTTTTTTGACAAACGTGTGAGCGCCTTATCCACCCTAGGGGATATCTCCCAGCGTAACTTATCCACCTGGCGGGAAAGGGTACGCCATCAGTAACTTTTTATAAATTACCAGTTTCTTAACGGGGGAACCCACGCTTTCACACACTTCATTTATTCATCTGATGGGGGAACAAAACACTGCCTGTTTTTTCTCCCCAAACCTAAAACCCATTTTTAGAGGTGCTTGGGTTAAAGTCAGAAATGTATAACACATTTTTTATTGCCGGGATCACGTCACGGATGTTCCTAGTGGATTGTGTATATGTCTCCACCTTGTCGACGCTGGAGTCAGACTCCGTGTCGACATCTGTGTCTGCCATCTGAGAGAGCGGGCGTTTTTGAGCCCCTGATGGCCTTTGAGACGCCTGGGCAAGCGCGGGCTGCGAAGCCGGCTGTCCCACAGCTGTTACGTCATCCACCCTTTTATGTAAGGAGTTGACACTGTCGGTTAATACCTTTCACCTATCCATCCACTCTGGTGTCGGCCCCACAGGGGGCGACATCACATATATCGGCCTCTGTTCTGTCACCATATAAGCCTCCTCATTCAACATGTCGACACAGCCGTACCGACACACCGCAGACACACAGGGAATGCTCTAAACGAGGACAGGACCCACAAAAGCCCTTTGGGGGGACAGAGTAAGAGTATGCCAGCACACACCAGAGCGCTATATATATACAGGGACTAACTGAGTTATGTCCCTAATAGCTTTTATATAATATACTGTATACAGTGCCAATTTTAATGCCCCCCCTCTCTTTTCCCTCTTACTGTACTGTAGAATTGCAGGGAAGAGCCAGGGAGCTTCCCTCCAGCCGAGCTGTGAGGGAAAAATGGCGCCAGTGTGCTGAGGAGATAGGCTCCGCCCCTTTTTCGCGGCCTATTCTCCCGTTTTTTATGGAATTCTGGCAGGGGTATTTACCTCATATATAGCCCCTGGGGCCATATATTGAGGTATTTTAGCCAGCCAAGGTGTTTTTATTGCTGCCTCAGGGCGCCCCCCCCAGCGCCCTGCACCCTCAGTGACCGGAGTGTGAAGTGTGTGAGAGGAGCAATGGCGCACAGCTGCAGTGCTGTGCGCTACCTTGGTGAAGACAGAGTCTTCATGCCGCCGATTTTCCGGACCATCTTCTTGCTTCTGGCTCTGTAAGGGGGACGGCGGCGCGGCTCCGGGACCGAACATCAAGGCTGGGCCTGCGGTCGATCCCTCTGGAGCTAATGGTGTCCAGTAGCCTAAGAAGCCCAATCCGGCTGCAAGCAGGCGAGTTCGCTTCTTCTCCCCTTAGTCCCTCGCTGCAGTGAGCCTGTTGCCAGCAGGTCTCACTGAAAATAACAAATTCTAAGACTATAACTTTCTAAGAGCTCAGGAGAGCCCCTAGTGTGCATCCAACCTCGGCCGGGCACGAAATCTAACAGGCTTGGAGGAGGGTCATAGTGGGAGGAGCCAGTGCACACCAGGTAGTCTAAGATCTTTCTAGAGTGCCCAGCCTCCTTCGGAGCCCGCTATTCCCCATGGTCCTTACGGAGTTCCCAGCATCCACTAGGACGTTAGAGAAATAGATTTACTGGTAGGTTTAAAATCTTATTTTCTCTTACGTCCTAGAGGATGCTGGGGATTCCGTAAGGACCATGGGGTTTATACCAAAGCATCCAACCGGGCGGGAGAGTGCGTATGACTCTGCAGCACCGACTGAGCAAACGCTAGGTCCTCATCCGCCAGGGTATCAAACATGTAGAATTTAGCAAAAGTGTTTGACCCCGACCAAGTCGCCGCTCGGCAAAGTTGTAATGCCGATACGCCTCGGGCAGCCACCCAAGAAGAGCCCACCTTCCTAGTGGAATGGGCCTTAACCGAATTTGGTACCGGCAATCCAGCCGTAGAGTGAGCCTGCTGAATCGTATTACAGATCCAGCGAGCAATAGTCTGCTTCGAAGCAGGTGCGCCAATCTTATTGGCCGCATACAGGACAAACAGGGCCTCTGTTTTCCTAATTCTAGCCGTCCTGGCTACATAAATCTTTAAGGCCCTGACTACGTCCAGGGATCTGGAATCCTCCAGGTCACTTGTAGCCACAGGCACCACAATAGGTTGATTCACATGGAATGAAGAAACCACCTTAGGCAAAAATTGCGGACGTGTCCTCAATTCAGCTCGATCCACATGAAAAATCAAGTAAGGGCTTTTGTGTGACAAAGCCGCCAATTCTGATACTCGCCTTGCCGATGCCAAGGCCAACAACATGACCACCTTCCAAGTAAGAAATTTCAACTCAACCTTGTTAAGCGGTTCAAACCAGTGTGATTTTAGAAACTGCAACACCACGTTGAGGTCCCACGGTGCCACTGGAGGCACAAAAGGAGGCTGGATGTGTAGCACTCCCTTTACAAACGTCTGGACTTCTGGAAGAGAAGCCAATTCCTTCTGAAAGAAAATCGAGAGGGCCGAAATCTGAACCTTAACAGAGCCTAATTTCAGGCCCATATCCACTCCTGTCTGTAGGAAGTGGAGAAAACGACCCAAATGAAAATCTTCCGTAGGTGCATTCTTGGTCTCACACCAAGACACATACTTTCGCCAGACACGGTGATAATGCTTAACCGTCACCTCCTTCCTAGCCTTTATTAAAGTAGGGATGACCTCTTCCGGAATCCCCTTTTTCGCTAGGATTCGGCGTTCAACCGACATGCCGTCAAACGTAACCGCGGTAAGTCCTGAAATACACAGGGCCCCTGTTGCAACAGGTCTTCCCTCTGAGGAAGATGCCAGGGATCTCCTGTGAGCATCTCTTGTAGGTCTGAGTACCAGGCCCTTCGAGGCCAGTCTGGGACAACGAGTATCGTCTGTACTCTTCTTTGCCTTATGATCCTCAACACTTTTGTGATGAGAGGAAGAGGAGGAAACACGTAGACCGATTTGAACACCCACGGTGTTATCAGAGCGTCTACGCGCACTGCCTGAGGGTCCCGAGACCTGGCACAATACCTCCGAAGCTTTTTGTTGAGGCGTGACGCCATCATGTCTATTTGAGGAGTTCCCCATGACGTGTTATGTCTGCAAAGACATCTTGATGAAGTCCCCACTCTCCTGGATGGAGATCGTGTCTGCTGAGGAAGTCTGCTTCCCAGTTGTCCACTCCCGGAATGAAGACAGCCGACAGAGCGCTTACATGATTTTCCGCCCAGCAAAGAATCCTGGTAGTTTCCGCCATCGCGACTCTGCTTCTTGTCCCGCCTTGGCGGTTCACATGAGCCACTGCTGTGACATTGTCTGATTGAATCAGAACCGGTAGGTTTCGAAGAAGACTCTCCGCTTGTCAAAGGCCGTTGTAAATGGCCCTGAGTTCCAACACATTCATGTGTAGACAGGACTCCTGGTCTGACCAAAGTCCCTGAAAGTTTTTTCCCTGTGTGACCGCACCCCATCCTCGGAGGCTCGCGTCCGTGGTAACCAGGATCCAGTCCTGAATCCCAAACCGGCGACCCTCCAGCAGGTGAGCACTTTTCAACCACCACAGGAGAGACACTCTGGCCGCTGGGGACAGAGTTATTTTCCGATGTAAGTGCAGATGGGACCCGGACCACTTGTCCAGAAGGTCCCATTGAAAAGTCCTTGCATGGAACCTTCTGAAGGGAATGGCCTCGTAGGCCGCCACCATTTGTCCCAGAACTCGAGTGCATTGGTGAACTGACACCCTTTTCGGTTTTAGCAGGTCTCTGACCATGTTCTGGATGTCCTGGGCTTTCTCTATTGGGAGGAAGACCTTCATTTGTTCCGTATCCAGTATCATACCTAGGAACGGTAGTCGAGTTGTCGGAATCGACTGTGACTTCGGTAGATTTAGAATCCAACCATGTTGCTGGAGCACTCTCAGAGAGAGTGCCACACTGCTCAGCAATTTCTCCCTTGATCTCGCTTTTATCAGGCTATGTCGTGTAGATGATGGCCTAACAGGAGGCTTTAAAATTTTCTTTCTAGTGTCCTTCGTTTGGGAGAAAAATGCAATGGTACAAGAAAGCTTTTCCTTGCCAATATCTCTCTTTTGCAAAGAGCTGCGCATTGGAAAATTCAGGGCTATGTCGTGTAGATGATGGCCTAACAGGAGGCTTTAAAATTTTCTTTCTAGTGACCTTCGTTTGGGAGAAAAATGCAAAGGTACAAGACAGCTTTTCCTTGCCAATATCTCTCTTTTGCAAAGAGCTGCGCATTGGAAAATTCAGGGCTATGTCGTGTAGATGATGGCCTAACAGGAGGCTTTAAAATTTTCTTTCTAGTGTCCTTCGTTTGGGAGAAAAATGCAATGGTACAAGACAGCTTTTCCTTGCCAATATCTCTCTTTTGCAAAGAGCTGCGCATTGAAAAATTCAGGGCTATTTCGTGTAGATGATGGCCTAACAGGAGGCTTTAAAATTTTCTTTCTAGTGTCCTTCGTTTGGGAGAAAAATGCAAAAGTACAAGACAGCTTTTCCTTGCCAATATCTCTCTTTTGCAAAGAGCTACGCATTGGAAAATTCAGGGCTATGTCGTGTAGATGATGGCCTAACAGGAGGCTTTAAAATTTTAATTCTAGTGTCCTTCGTTTGGGAGAAAAATGCAAAGGTACAAGATAGCTTTTCCTTGCCAATATCTCTCTTTTACAAAGAGCTACGCATTGGAAAATTCAGGGCTATGTCGTGTAGATGATGGCCTAACAGGAGGCTTTAAAATTTTCTTTCTAGTGTCCTTCGTTTGGGAGAAAAATGCAATGGTACAAGACAGCTTTTCCTTGCCAATATCTCTCTTTTGCAAAGAGCTACGCATTGGAAAATTCAGGGCTATGTCGTGTAGATGATGGCCTAACAGGAGGCTTTAAAATTTTCTTTCTAGTGTCCTTCGTTTGGGAGAAAAATGCAAAGGTACAAGACAGCTTTTCCTTGCCAATATCTCTCTTTTGCAAAGAGCTACGCATTGGAAAATTCAGGGCTATGTCGTGTAGATGATGGCCTAACAGGAGGCTTTAAAATTTTCTTTCTAGTGACCTTCGTTTGGGAGAAAAATGCAAAGGTACAAGACAGCTTTTCCTTGCCAATATCTCTCTTTTGCAAAGAGCTGCGCATTGGAAAATTCAGGGCTATGTCGTGTAGATGATGGCCTAACAGGAGGCTTTAAAATTTTCTTTCTAGTGACCTTCGTTTGGGAGAAAAATGCAAAGGTACAAGACAGCTTTTCCTTGCCAATATCTCTCTTTTGCAAAGAGCTGCGCATTGGAAAATTCAGGGCTATGTCGTGTAGATGATGGCCTAACAGGAGGCTTTAAAATTTTCTTTCTAGTGTCCTTCGTTTGGGAGAAAAATGCAATGGTACAAGACAGCTTTTCCTTGCCAATATCTCTCTTTTGCAAAGAGCTACGCATTGGAAAATTCAGGGCTATGTCGTGTAGATGATGGCCTAACAGGAGGCTTTAAAATTTTCTTTCTAGTGTCCTTCGTTTGGGAGAAAAATGCAATGGTACAAGACAGCTTTTCCTTGCCAATATCTCTCTTTTGCAAAGAGCTACGCATTGGAAAATTCAGGGCTATGTCGTGTAGATGATGGCCTAACAGGAGGCTTTAACATTTTCTTTCTAGTGACCTTCGTTTGGGAGAAAAATGCAAAGGTACAAGACAGCTTTTACTTGCCAATATCTCTCTTTTGCAAAGAGCTGCGCATTGGAAAATTCAGGGCTATGTCGTGTAGATGATGGCCTAACAGGAGGCTTTAAAATTTTCTTTCTAGTGTCCTTCGTTTGGGAGAAAAATGCAATGGTACAAGAAAGCTTTTCCTTGCCAATATCTCTCTTTTGCAAAGAGCTGCGCATTGGAAAATTCAGGGCTATGTCGTGTAGATGATGGCCTAACAGGAGGCTTTAAAATTTTCTTTCTAGTTTCCTTCGTTTGGGAGAAAAATGCAAAGGTACCTGACAGCTTTTCCTTGCCAATATCTCTCTTTTGTAAAGAGCTACGCATTGGAAAATTCAGGACTATGTCGTGTAGATGATGGCCTAACAGGAGGCTTTAAAATTTTCTTTCTAGTGACCTTCGTTTGGGAGAAAAATGCAAAGGTACCTGACAGCTTTTCCTTGCCAATATCTCTCTTTTGCAAAGAGCTGCGCATTGGAAAATTCAGGGCTATGTCGTGTAGATGATGGCATAACAGGAGGCTTTAAAATTTTAATTCTAGTGTCCTTCGTTTGGGAGAAAAATTCAAAGGTACAAGACAGCTTTTCCTTGCCAATATCTCTCTTTTGCAAAGAGCTACGCATTGGAAAATTCAGGGCTATGTCGTGTAGATGATGGCCTAACAGGAGGCTTTAAAATTTTCTTTCTAGTGACCTTCGTTTGGGAGAAAAATGCAAAGGTACAAGACAGCTTTTCCTTGCCAATATCTCTCTTTTGCAAAGAGCTGCGCATTGGAAAATTCAGGGCTATGTCGTGTAGATGATGGCCTAACAGGAGGCTTTAAAATTTTCTTTCTAGTGTCCTTCGTTTGGGAGAAAAATGCAATGGTACAAGAAAGCTTTTCCTTGCCAATATCTCTCTTTTGCAAAGAGCTGCGCATTGGAAAATTCAGGGCTATGTCGTGTAGATGATGGCCTAACAGAAGGCTTTAAAATTTTCTTTCTAGTGTCCTTCGTTTGGGAGAAAAATGCAAAGGTACTAGACAGCTTTTCCTTGCCAATATCTCTCTTTTGTAAAGAGCTACGCATTGGAAAATTCAGGACTATGTTGTGTAGATGATGGCCTAACAGTATGCTTTAAAATTTTCTTTCTAGTGACCTTCGTTTGGGAGAAAAATGCAAAGGTACCTGACAGCTTTTCCTTGCCAATATCTCTCTTTTGCAAAGAGCTGCGCATTGGAAAATTCAGGGCTATGTCGTGTAGATGATGGCATAACAGGAGGCTTTAAAATTTTAATTCTAGTGTCCTTCGTTTGGGAGAAAAATGCAAAGGTACAAGACAGCTTTTCCTTGCCAATATCTCTCTTTTGCAAAGAGCTGCGCATTGGAAAATTCAGGGCTATTTCGTGTAGATGATGGCCTGACAGGAGGCTTTAAAATTTTCTTTCTAGTGTCCTTCGTTTGGGAGAAAAATACAATGGTACAAGACAGCTTTTCCTTGCCAATATCTCTCTTTTGCAAAGAGCTGCGCATTGGAAAATTCAGGGCTATTTCGTGTAGATGATGGCCTAACAGGAGGCTTTAAAATTTTCTTTCTAGTGACCTTCGTTTGGGAGAAAAATGCAAAGGTACAAGACAGCTTTTCCATGCCAATATCTCTCTTTTGCAAAGAGCTGCGCATTGGAAAATTCAGGGCTATTTCGTGTAGATGATGGCCTAACAGGAGGCTTTAAAATTTTCTTTCTAGTGTCCTTCGTTTGGGAGAAAAATGCAAAGGTACAAGACAGCTTTTCCTTGCCAATATCTCTCTTTTGCAAAGAGCTACGCATTGGAAAATTCAGGGCTATGTCGTGTAGATGATGGCCTAACAGGAGGCTTTAAAATTTTAATTCTAGTGTCCTTCGTTTGGGAGAAAAATGCAAAGGTACAAGATAGCTTTTCCTTGCCAATATCTCTCTTTTACAAAGAGCTACGCATTGGAAAATTCAGGGCTATGTCGTGTAGATGATGGCCTAACAGGAGGCTTTAAAATTTTCTTTCTAGTGTCCTTCGTTTGGGAGAAAAATGCAATGGTACAAGACAGCTTTTCCTTGCCAATATTTCTCTTTTGCAAAGAGCTACGCATTGGAAAATTCAGGGCTATGTCATGTAGATGATGGCCTAACAGGAGGCTTTAAAATTTTCTTTCTAGTGACCTTCGTTTGGGAGAAAAATGCAAAGGTACAAGACAGCTTTTCCTTGCCAATATCTCTCTTTTGCAAAGAGCTGCGCATTGGAAAATTCAGGGCTATGTCGTGTAGATGATGGCCTAACAGGAGGCTTTAAAATTTTCTTTCTAGTGTCCTTCGTTTGGGAGAAAAATGCAATGGTACAAGACAGCTTTTCCTTGCCAATATCTCTCTTTTGCAAAGAGCTGCGCATTGGAAAATTCAGGGCTATGTCGTGTAGATGATGGCCTAACAGGAGGCTTTAAAATTTTCTTTCTAGTGTCCTTCGTTTGGGAGAAAAATGCAATGGTACAAGACAGCTTTTCCTTGCCAATATCTCTCTTTTGCAAAGAGCTACGCATTGGAAAATTCAGGGCTATGTCGTGTAGATGATGGCCTAACAGGAGGCTTTAAAATTTTCTTTCTAGTGTCCTTCGTTTGGGAGAAAAATGCAATGGTACAAGACAGCTTTTCCTTGCCAATATCTCTCTTTTGCAAAGAGCTACGCATTGGAAAATTCAGGGCTATGTCGTGTAGATGATGGCCTAACAGGAGGCTTTAACATTTTCTTTCTAGTGACCTTCGTTTGGGAGAAAAATGCAAAGGTACTAGACAGCTTTTCCTTGCCAATATCTCTCTTTTGTAAAGAGCTACGCATTGGAAAATTCAGGACTATGTCGTGTAGATGATGGCCTAACAGTATGCTTTAAAATTTTCTTTCTAGTGACCTTCGTTTGGGAGAAAAATGCAAAGGTACCTGACAGCTTTTCCTTGCCAATATCTCTCTTTTGCAAAGAGCTGCGCATTGGAAAATTCAGGGCTATGTCGTGTAGATGATGGCATAACAGGAGGCTTTAAAATTTTAATTCTAGTGTCCTTCGTTTGGGAGAAAAATGCAAAGGTACAAGACAGCTTTTCCTTGCCAATATCTCTCTTTTGCAAAGAGCTGCGCATTGGAAAATTCAGGGCTATTTCGTGTAGATGATGGCCTGACAGGAGGCTTTAAAATTTTCTTTCTAGTGTCCTTCGTTTGGGAGAAAAATGCAATGGTACAAGACAGCTTTTCCTTGCCAATATCTCTCTTTTGCAAAGAGCTGCGCATTGGAAAATTCAGGGCTATTTCGTGTAGATGATGGCCTAACAGGAGGCTTTAAAATTTTCTTTCTAGTGACCTTCGTTTGGGAGAAAAATGCAAAGGTACAAGACAGCTTTTCCATGCCAATATCTCTCTTTTGCAAAGAGCTGCGCATTGGAAAATTCAGGGCTATTTCGTGTAGATGATGGCCTAACAGGAGGCTTTAAAATTTTCTTTCTAGTGTCCTTCATTTGGGAGAAAAATGCAAAGGTACAAGACAGCTTTTCCTTGCCAATATCTCTCTTTTGCAAAGAGCTACGCATTGGAAAATTCAGGGCTATGTCGTGTAGATGATGGCCTAACAGGAGGCTTTAAAATTTTAATTCTAGTGTCCTTCGTTTGGGAGAAAAATGCAAAGGTACAAGATAGCTTTTCCTTGCCAATATCTCTCTTTTACAAAGAGCTACGCATTGGAAAATTCAGGGCTATGTCGTGTAGATGATGGCCTAACAGGAGGCTTTAAAATTTTCTTTCTAGTGTCCTTCGTTTGGGAGAAAAATGCAATGGTACAAGACAGCTTTTCCTTGCCAATATTTCTCTTTTGCAAAGAGCTACGCATTGGAAAATTCAGGGCTATGTCATGTAGATGATGGCCTAACAGGAGGCTTTAAAATTTTCTTTCTAGTGACCTTCGTTTGGGAGAAAAATGCAAAGGTACAAGACAGCTTTTCCTTGCCAATATCTCTCTTTTGCAAAGAGCTGCGCATTGGAAAATTCAGGGCTATGTCGTGTAGATGATGGCCTAACAGGAGGCTTTAAAATTTTCTTTCTAGTGTCCTTCGTTTGGGAGAAAAATGCAATGGTACAAGACAGCTTTTCCTTGCCAATATCTCTCTTTTGCAAAGAGCTGCGCATTGGAAAATTCAGGGCTATTTCGTGTAGATGATGGCCTAACAGGAGGCTTTAAAATTTTCTTTCTAGTGTCCTTCGTTTGGGAGAAAAATGCAAAGGTACAAGACAGCTTTTCCTTGCCAATATCTCTCTTTTGCAAAGAGCTACGCATTGGAAAATTCAGGGCTATGTCGTGTAGATGATGGCCTAACTGGAGGCTTTAAAATTTTCTTTCTAGTGACCTTCGTTTGGGAGAAAAATGCAAAGGTACAAGACAGCTTTTCCTTGCCAATATCTCTCTTTTGCAAAGAGCTGCGCATTAGAAAATTCAGGGCTATGTCGTGTAGATGATGGCCTAACAGGAGGCTTTAAAAATTTTCTTTCTAGTGACCTTCGTTTGGGAGAAAAATGCAATGGTACAAGACAGCTTTTCCTTGCCAATATCTCTCTTTTGCAAAGAGCTGCGCATTGGAAAATTCAGGGCTATGTCGTGTAGATGATGGCCTAACAGGAGGCTTTAAAATTTTAATTCTAGTGTCCTTCGTTTGGGAGAAAAATGCAAAGGTACAAGACAGCTTTTCCTTGCCAATATCTCTCTTTTGCAAAGAGCTGCGCATTGGAAAAGTCAGGGCTATGTCGTGTAGATGATGGCCTAACAGGAGGCTTTAAAATTTTCTTTCTAGTGTCCTTCGTTTGGGAGAAAAATGCAATGGTACAAGACAGCTTTTCCTTGCCAATATCTCTCTTTTGCAAAGAGCTACGCATTGGAAAATTCAGGGCTATGTCGTGTAGATGATGGCCTAACAGGAGGCTTTAAAATTTTCTTTCTAGTGACCTTCGTTTGGGAGAAAAATGCAATGGTACAAGACAGCTTTTCCTTGCCAATATCTCTCTTTTGCAAAGAGCTGCGCATTGGAAAATTCAGGGCTATGTCGTGTAGATGATGGCCTAACAGGAGGCTTTAAAATTTTAATTCTAGTGTCCTTCGTTTGGGAGAAAAATGCAAAGGTACAAGACAGCTTTTCCTTGCCAATATCTCTCTTTTGCAAAGAGCTACGCATTGGAAAATTCAGGGCTATGTCGTGTAGATGATGGCCTAACAGGAGGCTTTAAAATTTTCTTTCTAGTGTCCTTCGTTTGGGAGAAAAATGCAATGGTACAAGACAGCTTTTCCTTGCCAATATCTCTCTTTTGCAAAGAGCTGCGCATTGGAAAATTCAGGGCTATTTCGTGTAGATGATGGCCTAACAGGAGGCTTTAAAATTTTCTTTCTAGTGTCCTTCTTTTGGGAGAAAAATGCAAAGGTACAAGACAGCTTTTCCTTGCCAATATCTCTCTTTTGCAAAGAGCTGCGCATTGGAAAATTCAGGGCTATGTCGTGTAGATGATGGCCTAACAGGAGGCTTTAAAATTTTCTTTCTAGTGTCCTTCGTTTGGGAGAAAAATGCAAAGGTACAAGACAGCTTTTCCTTGCCAATATCTCTCTTTTGCAAAGAGCTGCGCATTGGAAAATTCAGGGCTATGTCGTGTAGATGATGGCCTAACAGGAGGCTTTAAAATTTTCTTTCTAGTGTCCTTCGTTTGGGAGAAAAATGCAATGGTACAAGACAGCTTTTCCTTGCCAATATCTCTCTTTTGCAAAGAGCTGCGCATTGGAAAATTCAGGGCTATGTCGTGTAGATGATGGCCTAACAGGAGGCTTTAAAATTTTCTTTCTAGTGTCCTTCGTTTGGGAGAAAAATGCAAAGGTACAAGACAGCTTTTCCTTGCCAATATCTCTCTTTTGCAAAGAGCTACGCATTGGAAAATTCAGGGCTATGTCGTGTAGATGATGGCCTAACAGGAGGCTTTAAAATTTTAATTCTAGTGTCCTTCGTTTGGGAGAAAAATGCAAAGGTACAAGATAGCTTTTCCTTGCCAATATCTCTCTTTTACAAAGAGCTACGCATTGGAAAATTCAGGGCTATGTCGTGTAGATGATGGCCTAACAGGAGGCTTTAAAATTTTCTTTCTAGTGTCCTTCGTTTGGGAGAAAAATGCAATGGTACAAGACAGCTTTTCCTTGCCAATATTTCTCTTTTGCAAAGAGCTACGCATTGGAAAATTCAGGGCTATGTCGTGTAGATGATGGCTTAGCAGGAGGCTTTAAAATTTTAATTCTAGTGTCCTTCGTTTGGGAGAAAAATGCAAAGGTACAAGACAGCTTTTCCTTGCCAATATCTCTCTTTTGCAAAGAGCTGCGCATTGGAAAATTCAGGGCTATGTCGTGTAGATGATGGCCTAACAGGAGGCTTTAAAATTTTCTTTCTAGTGTCCTTCGTTTGGGAGAAAAATGCAATGGTACAAGACAGCTTTTCCTTGCCAATATCTCTCTTTTGCAAAGAGCTACGCATTGGAAAATTCAGGGCTATGTCGTGTAGATGATGGCCTAACAGGAGGCTTTAAAATTTTCTTTCTAGTGACCTTCGTTTGGGAGAAAAATGCAAAGGTACAAGACAGCTTTTCCTTGCCAATATCTCTCTTTTGCAAAGAGCTGCGCATTGGAAAATTCAGGGCTATGTCGTGTAGATGATGGCCTAACAGGAGGCTTTAAAATTTTCTTTCTAGTGTCCTTCGTTTGGGAGAAAAATGCAATGGTACAAGACAGCTTTTCCTTGCCAATATCTCTCTTTTGCAAAGAGCTGCGCATTGGAAAATTCAGGGCTATGTCGTGTAGATGATGGCCTAACAGGAGGCTTTAAAATTTTCTTTCTAGTGTCCTTCGTTTGGGAGAAAAATGCAATGGTACAAGACAGCTTTTCCTTGCCAATATCTCTCTTTTGCAAAGAGCTGCGCATTGGAAAATTCAGGGCTATTTCGTGTAGATGATGGCCTAACAGGAGGCTTTAAAATTTTCTTTCTAGTGACCTTCGTTTGGGAGAAAAATGCAAAGGTACAAGACAGCTTTTCCTTGCCAATATCTCTCTTTTGCAAAGAGCTACGCATTGGAAAATTCAGGGCTATGTCGTGTAGATGATGGCCTAACAGCAGGAGGCTTTAAAATTTTCTTTCTACTGACCTTCGTTTGGGAGAAAAATGCAAAGGTACAAGACAGCTTTTCCTTGCCAATATCTCTCTTTTGCAAAGAGCTGCGCATTGGAAAATTCAGGGCTATTTCGTGTAGATGATGGCCTAACAGGAGGCTTTAAAATTTTCTTTCTAGTGTCCTTCGTTTGGGAGCAAAATGCAAAGGTACAAGACAGCTTTTCCTTGCCAATATCTCTCTTTTGCAAAGAGCTGCGCATTGGAAAATTCAGGGCTATGTCGTGTAGATGATGGCCTAACAGGAGGCTTTAAAATTTTCTTTCTAGTGTCCTTCGTTTTGGAGAAAAATGCAATGGTACAAGACAGCTTTTCCTTGCCAATATCTCTCTTTTGCAAAGAGCTACGCATTGGAAAATTCAGGGCTATGTCGTGTAGATGATGGCCTAACAGGAGGCTTTAAAATTTTCTTTCTAGTGACCTTCGTTTGGGAGAAAAATGCAATGGTACAAGACAGCTTTTCCTTGCCAATATCTCTCTTTTGCAAAGAGCTGCGCATTGGAAAATTCAGGGCTATGTCGTGTAGATGATGGCCTAACAGGAGGCTTTAAATTTTTCTTTCTAGTGTCCTTCGTTTGGGAGAAAAATGCAATGGTACAAGACAGCTTTTCCTTGCCAATATCTCTCTTTTGCAAAGAGCTGCGCATTGGAAAATTCAGGGCTATTTCGTGTAGATGATGGCCTAACAGTAGGCTTTAAAATTTTCTTTCTAGTGTCCTTCGTTTGGGAGAAAAATGCAAAGGTACCTGACAGCTTTTCCTTGCCAATATCTCTCTTTTGCAAAGAGCTGCGCATTGGAAAATTCAGGGCTATGTCGTGTAGATGATGGCCTAACAGGAGGCTTTAAAATTTTCTTTCTAGTGACCTTCGTTTGGGAGAAAAATGCAAAGGTACAAGACAGCTTTTCCTTGCCAATATCTCTCTTTTGCAAAGAGCTGCGCATTGGAAAATTCAGGGCTATGTCGTGTAGATGATGGCCTAACAGGAGGCTTTCAAATTTTCTTTCTACTGACCTTCGTTTGGGAGATAAATGCAATGGTACAAGACAGCTTTTCCTTGCCAATATCTCTCTTTTGCAAAGAGCTGCGCATTGGAAAATTCAGGGCTATGTCGTGTAGATGAAGGCCTAACAGGAGGCTTTAAAATTTTAATTCTAGTGTCCTTCGTTTGGGAGAAAAATGCAAAGGTACAAGATAGCTTTTCCTTGCCAATATCTCTCTTTTACAAAGAGCTACGCATCGGAAAATTCAGGGCTATGTCGTGTAGATGATGGCCTAACAGGAGGCTTTAAAATTTTCTTTCTAGTGTCCTTCGTTTGGGAGAAAAATGCAATGGTACAAGACAGCTTTTCCTTGCCAATATCTCTCTTTTGCAAAGAGCTACGCATTGGAAAATTCAGGGCTATGTCGTGTAGATGATGGCCTAACAGGAGGCTTTAAAATTTTCTTTCTAGTGTCCTTCGTTTGGGAGAAAAATGCAAAGGTACAAGACAGCTTTTCCTTGCCAATATCTCTCTTTTGCAAAGAGCTACGCATTGGAAAATTCAGGGCTATGTCGTGTAGATGATGGCCTAACAGGAGGCTTTAAAATTTTAATTCTAGTGTCCTTCGTTTGGGAGAAAAATGCAAAGGTACAAGATAGCTTTTCCTTGCCAATATCTCTCTTTTACAAAGAGCTACGCATTGGAAAATTCAGGGCTATGTCGTGTAGATGATGGCCTAACAGGAGGCTTTAAAATTTTCTTTCTAGTGTCCTTCGTTTGGGAGAAAAATGCAATGGCACAAGACAGCTTTTCCTTGCCAATATCTCTCTTTTGCAAAGAGCTACGCATTGGAAAATTCAGGGCTATGTCGTGTAGATGATGGCCTAACAGGAGGCTTTAAAATTTTCTTTCTAGTGTCCTTCGTTTGGGAGAAAAATGCAAAGGTACAAGACAGCTTTTCCTTGCCAATATCTCTCTTTTGCAAAGAGCTACGCATTGGAAAATTCAGGGCTATGTCGTGTAGATGATGGCCTAACAGGAGGCTTTAAAATTTTCTTTCTAGTGACCTTCGTTTGGGAGAAAAATGCAAAGGTACAAGACAGCTTTTCCTTGCCAATATCTCTCTTTTGCAAAGAGCTGCGCATTGGAAAATTCAGGGCTATGTCGTGTAGATGATGGCCTAACAGGAGGCTTTAAAATTTTCTTTCTAGTGACCTTCGTTTGGGAGAAAAATGCAAAGGTACAAGACAGCTTTTCCTTGCCAATATCTCTCTTTTGCAAAGAGCTGCGCATTGGAAAATTCAGGGCTATGTCGTGTAGATGATGGCCTAACAGGAGGCTTTAAAATTTTCTTTCTAGTGTCCTTCGTTTGGGAGAAAAATGCAATGGTACAAGACAGCTTTTCCTTGCCAATATCTCTCTTTTGCAAAGAGCTACGCATTGGAAAATTCAGGGCTATGTCGTGTAGATGATGGCCTAACAGGAGGCTTTAAAATTTTCTTTCTAGTGTCCTTCGTTTGGGAGAAAAATGCAATGGTACAAGACAGCTTTTCCTTGCCAATATCTCTCTTTTGCAAAGAGCTACGCATTGGAAAATTCAGGGCTATGTCGTGTAGATGATGGCCTAACAGGAGGCTTTAAAATTTTAATTCTAGTGTCCTTCGTTTGGGAGAAAAATGCAAAGGTACAAGATAGCTTTTCCTTGCCAATATCTCTCTTTTACAAAGAGCTACGCATTGGAAAATTCAGGGCTATGTCGTGTAGATGATGGCCTAACAGGAGGCTTTAAAATTTTCTTTCTAGTGTCCTTCGTTTGGGAGAAAAATGCAATGGTACAAGACAGCTTTTCCTTGCCAATATCTCTCTTTTGCAAAGAGCTACGCATTGGAAAATTCAGGGCTATGTCGTGTAGATGATGGCCTAACAGGAGGCTTTAAAATTTTCTTTCTAGTGTCCTTCGTTTGGGAGAAAAATGCAAAGGTACAAGACAGCTTTTCCTTGCCAATATCTCTCTTTTGCAAAGAGCTACGCATTGGAAAATTCAGGGCTATGTCGTGTAGATGATGGCCTAACAGGAGGCTTTAAAATTTTCTTTCTAGTGACCTTCGTTTGGGAGAAAAATGCAAAGGTACAAGACAGCTTTTCCTTGCCAATATCTCTCTTTTGCAAAGAGCTGCGCATTGGAAAATTCAGGGCTATGTCGTGTAGATGATGGCCTAACAGGAGGCTTTAAAATTTTCTTTCTAGTGACCTTCGTTTGGGAGAAAAATGCAAAGGTACAAGACAGCTTTTCCTTGCCAATATCTCTCTTTTGCAAAGAGCTGCGCATTGGAAAATTCAGGGCTATGTCGTGTAGATGATGGCCTAACAGGAGGCTTTAAAATTTTCTTTCTAGTGTCCTTCGTTTGGGAGAAAAATGCAATGGTACAAGACAGCTTTTCCTTGCCAATATCTCTCTTTTGCAAAGAGCTACGCATTGGAAAATTCAGGGCTATGTCGTGTAGATGATGGCCTAACAGGAGGCTTTAAAATTTTCTTTCTAGTGTCCTTCGTTTGGGAGAAAAATGCAATGGTACAAGACAGCTTTTCCTTGCCAATATCTCTCTTTTGCAAAGAGCTACGCATTGGAAAATTCAGGGCTATGTCGTGTAGATGATGGCCTAACAGGAGGCTTTAACATTTTCTTTCTAGTGACCTTCGTTTGGGAGAAAAATGCAAAGGTACAAGACAGCTTTTACTTGCCAATATCTCTCTTTTGCAAAGAGCTGCGCATTGGAAAATTCAGGGCTATGTCGTGTAGATGATGGCCTAACAGGAGGCTTTAAAATTTTCTTTCTAGTGTCCTTCGTTTGGGAGAAAAATGCAATGGTACAAGAAAGCTTTTCCTTGCCAATATCTCTCTTTTGCAAAGAGCTGCGCATTGGAAAATTCAGGGCTATGTCGTGTAGATGATGGCATAACAGGAGGCTTTAAAATTTTAATTCTAGTGTCCTTCGTTTGGGAGAAAAATTCAAAGGTACAAGACAGCTTTTCCTTGCCAATATCTCTCTTTTGCAAAGAGCTACGCATTGGAAAATTCAGGGCTATGTCGTGTAGATGATGGCCTAACAGGAGGCTTTAAAATTTTCTTTCTAGTGACCTTCGTTTGGGAGAAAAATGCAAAGGTACAAGACAGCTTTTCCTTGCCAATATCTCTCTTTTGCAAAGAGCTGCGCATTGGAAAATTCAGGGCTATGTCGTGTAGATGATGGCCTAACAGAAGGCTTTAAAATTTTCTTTCTAGTGTCCTTCGTTTGGGAGAAAAATGCAAAGGTACTAGACAGCTTTTCCTTGCCAATATCTCTCTTTTGTAAAGAGCTACGCATTGGAAAATTCAGGACTATGTCGTGTAGATGATGGCCTAACAGTATGCTTTAAAATTTTCTTTCTAGTGACCTTCGTTTGGGAGAAAAATGCAAAGGTACCTGACAGCTTTTCCTTGCCAATATCTCTCTTTTGCAAAGAGCTGCGCATTGGAAAATTCAGGGCTATGTCGTGTAGATGATGGCATAACAGGAGGCTTTAAAATTTTAATTCTAGTGTCCTTCGTTTGGGAGAAAAATGCAAAGGTACAAGACAGCTTTTCCTTGCCAATATCTCTCTTTTGCAAAGAGCTGCGCATTGGAAAATTCAGGGCTATTTCGTGTAGATGATGGCCTAACAGGAGGCTTTAAAATTTTCTTTCTAGTGTCCTTCGTTTGGGAGAAAAATGCAATGGTACAAGACAGCTTTTCCTTGCCAATATCTCTCTTTTGCAAAGAGCTGCGCATTGGAAAATTCAGGGCTATTTCGTGTAGATGATGGCCCTAACAGGAGGCTTTAAAATTTTCTTTCTAGTGACCTTCGTTTGGGAGAAAAAATGCAAAGGTACAAGACAGCTTTTCCATGCCAATATCTTCTCTTTGCAAAGAGCTGCGCATGGAAAAATTCAGGGCTATTTCGTGTAGATGATGGCCTAACAGGAGGCTTTAAAATTTTCTTTCTAGTGTCCCTTCGTTTGGGAGAAAAATGCAAAGGTACAAGACAGCTTTTCCTTGCCAATATCTCTCTTTTGCAAAGAGCTACGCATTGGAAAATTCAGGGCTATGTCGTGTAGATGATGGCCTAACAGGAGGCTTTAAAATTTTAATTCTAGTGTCCTTCGTTTGGGGAGAAAAATGCAAAGGTACAAGATAGCTTTTCCTTGCCAATATCTCTCTTTTACAAAGAGCTACGCATTGGAAAATTCAGGGCTATGTCGTGTAGATGATGGCCTAACAGGAGGCTTTAAAATTTTCTTTCTAGTGTCCTTCGTTTGGGAGAAAAATGCAATGGTACAAGACAGCTTTTCCTTGCCAATATTTCTCTTTTGCAAAGAGCTACGCATTGGAAAATTCAGGCTATGTCATGTAGATGATGGCCTAACAGGAGGCTTTAAAATGTTCTTTCTAGTGACCTTCGTTTGGGAGAAAAATGCAAAGGTACAAGACAGCTTTTCCTTGCCAATATCTCTCTTTTGCAAAGAGCTGCGCATTGGAAAATTCAGGGCTATGTCGTGTAGATGATGGCCTAACAGGAGGCTTTAAAATTTTCTTTCTAGTGTCCTTCGTTTGGGAGAAAAATGCAATGGTACAAGACAGCTTTTCCTTGCCAATATCTCTCTTTTGCAAAGAGCTGCGCATTGGAAAATTCAGGGCTATTTCGTGTAGATGATGGCCTAACAGGAGGCTTTAAAATTTTCTTTCTAGTGTCCTTCGTTTGGGAGAAAAATGCAAAGGTACAAGACAGCTTTTCCTTGCCAATATCTCTCTTTTGCAAAGAGCTACGCATTGGAAAATTCAGGGCTATGTCGTGTAGATGATGGCCTAACAGGAGGCTTTAAAATTTTAATTCTAGTGTCCTTCGTTTGGGAGAAAAATGCAAAGGTACAAGACAGCTTTTCCTTGCCAATATCTCTCTTTTGCAAAGAGCTGCGCATTGGAAAATTCAGGGCTATGTCGTGTAGATGATGGCCTAACAGGAGGCTTTAAAATTTTCTTTCTAGTGTCCTTCGTTTGGGAGAAAAATGCAATGGTACAAGACAGCTTTTCCTTGCCAATATCTCTCTTTTGCAAAGAGCTACGCATTGGAAAATTCAGGGCTATGTCGTGTAGATGATGGCCTAACAGGAGGCTTTAAAATTTTCTTTCTAGTGACCTTCGTTTGGGAGAAAAATGCAAAGGTACAAGACAGCTTTTCCTTGCCAATATCTCTCTTTTGCAAAGAGCTGCGCATTGGAAAATTCAGGGCTATGTCGTGTAGATGATGGCCTAACAGGAGGCTTTAAAATTTTCTTTCTAGTGTCCTTCGTTTGGGAGAAAAATGCAATGGTACAAGACAGCTTTTCCTTGCCAATATCTCTCTTTTGCAAAGAGCTGCGCATTGGAAAATTCAGGGCTATTTCGTGTAGATGATGGCCTAACAGGAGGCTTTAAAATTTTCTTTCTAGTGTCCTTCTTTTGGGAGAAAAATGCAAAGGTACAAGACAGCTTTTCCTTGCCAATATCTCTCTTTTGCAAAGAGCTGCGCATTGGAAAATTCAGGGCTATGTCGTGTAGATGATGGCCTAACAGGAGGCTTTAAAATTTTCTTTCTAGTGTCCTTCGTTTGGGAGAAAAATGCAATGGTACAAGACAGCTTTTCCTTGCCAATATCTCTCTTTTGCAAAGAGCTACGCATTGGAAAATTCAGGGCTATGTCGTGTAGATGATGGCCTAACAGGAGGCTTTAAAATTTTCTTTCTAGTGACCTTCGTTTGGGAGAAAAATGCAAAGGTACAAGACAGCTTTTCCAATTCAGGGCTATGTCGTGTAGATGATGGCCTAACAGGAGGCTTTAAAATTTTCTTTCTAGTGTCCTTCGTTTGGGAGAAAAATGCAAAGGTACAAGACAGCTTTTCCTTGCCAATATCTCTCTTTTGCAAAGAGCTACGCATTGGAAAATTCAGGGCTATGTCGTGTAGATGATGGCCTAACAGGAGGCTTTAAAATTTTAATTCTAGTGTCCTTCGTTTGGGAGAAAAATGCAAAGGTACAAGATAGCTTTTCCTTGCCAATATCTCTCTTTTACAAAGAGCTACGCATTGGAAATTTCAGGGCTATGTCGTGTAGATGATGGCCTAACAGGAGGCTTTAAAATTTTCTTTCTAGTGTCCTTCGTTTGGGAGAAAAATGCAATGGTACAAGACAGCTTTTCCTTGCCAATATTTCTCTTTTGCAAAGAGCTACGCATTGGAAAATTCAGGGCTATGTCGTGTAGATGATGGCTTAGCAGGAGGCTTTAAAATTTTAATTCTAGTGTCCTTCGTTTGGGAGAAAAATGCAAAGGTACAAGACAGCTTTTCCTTGCCAATATCTCTCTTTTGCAAAGAGCTGCGCATTGGAAAATTCAGGGCTATGTCGTGTAGATGATGGCCTAACAGGAGGCTTTAAAATTTTCTTTCTAGTGATTTTCGTTTGGGAGAAAAATGCAAAGGTACAAGACAGCTTTTCCTTGCCAATATCTCTCTTTTGCAAAGAGCTGCGCATTGGAAAATTCAGGGCTATGTCGTGTAGATGATGGCCTAACAGGAGGCTTTAAAATTTTCTTTCTAGTGTCCTTCGTTTGGGAGAAAAATGCAATGGTACAAGACAGCTTTTCCTTGCCAATATCTCTCTTTTGCAAAGAGCTGCGCATTGGAAAATTCAGGGCTATGTCGTGTAGATGATGGCCTAACAGGAGGCTTTAAAATTTTCTTTCTAGTGTCCTTCGTTTGGGAGAAAAATGCAATGGTACAAGACAGCTTTTCCTTGCCAATATCTCTCTTTTGCAAAGAGCTGCGCATTGGAAAATTCAGGGCTATTTCGTGTAGATGATGGCCTAACAGGAGGTTTTAAAATTTTCTTTCTAGTTTCCTTCGTTTGGGAGAAAAATGCAAAGGTACAAGACAGCTTTTCCTTGCCAATATCTCTCTTTTGCAAAGAGCTACGCATTGGAAAATTCAGGGCTATGTCGTGTAGATGATGGCCTAACAGGAGGCTTTAAAATTTTCTTTCTACTGACCTTCGTTTGGGAGAAAAATGCAAAGGTACAAGACAGCTTTTCCTTGCCAATATCTCTCTTTTGCAAAGAGCTGCGCATTGGAAAATTCAGGGCTATGTCGTGTAGATGATGGCCTAACAGGAGGCTTTAAAAATTTTCTTTACTAGTGACCTTCGTTTGGGAGAAAAATGCAATGGTACAAGACAGCTTTTCCTTGCCAATATCTCTCTTTTGCAAAGAGCTGCGCATTGGAAAATTCAGGGCTATTTCGTGTAGATGATGGCCTAACAGGAGGCTTTAAAATTTTAATTCTAGTGTCCTTCGTTTGGGAGAAAAATGCAAAGGTACAAGACAGCTTTTCCTTGCCAATATCTCTCTTTTGCAAAGAGCTGCGCATTGGAAAATTCAGGGCTATTTCGTGTAGATGATGGCCTAACAGGAGGCTTTAAAATTTTCTTTCTAGTGTCCTTCGTTTGGGAGAAAAATGCAAAGGTACAAGACAGCTTTTCCTTGCCAATATCTCTCTTTTGCAAAGAGCTGCGCATTGGAAAATTCAGGGCTATGTCGTGTAGATGATGGCCTAACAGGAGGCTTTAAAATTTTCTTTCTAGTGTCCTTCGTTTTGGAGAAAAATGCAATGGTACAAGACAGCTTTTCCTTGCCAATATCTCTCTTTTGCAAAGAGCTACGCATTGGAAAATTCAGGGCTATGTCGTGTAGATGATGGCCTAACAGGAGGCTTTAAAATTTTCTTTCTAGTGACCTTCGTTTGGGAGAAAAATGCAATGGTACAAGACAGCTTTTCCTTGCCAATATCTCTCTTTTGCAAAGAGCTGCGCATTGGAAAATTCAGGGCTATGTCGTGTAGATGATGGCCTAACAGGAGGCTTTAAATTTTTCTTTCTAGTGTCCTTCGTTTGGGAGAAAAATGCAATGGTACAAGACAGCTTTTCCTTGCCAATATCTCTCTTTTGCAAAGAGCTGCGCATTGGAAAATTCAGGGCTATTTCGTGTAGATGATGGCCTAACAGTAGGCTTTAAAATTTTCTTTCTAGTGTCCTTCGTTTGGGAGAAAAATGCAAAGGTACCTGACAGCTTTTCCTTGCCAATATCTCTCTTTTGCAAAGAGCTGCGCATTGGAAAATTCAGGGCTATGTCGTGTAGATGATGGCCTAACAGGAGGCTTTAAAATTTTCTTTCTAGTGACCTTCGTTTGGGAGAAAAATGCAATGGTACAAGACAGCTTTTCCTTGCCAATATCTCTCTTTTGCAAAGAGCTGCGCATTGGAAAATTCAGGGCTATGTCGTGTAGATGATGGCCTAACAGGAGGCTTTCAAATTTTCTTTCTACTGACCTTCGTTTGGGAGAAAAATGCAATGGTACAAGACAGCTTTTCCTTGCCAATATCTCTCTTTTGTAAAGAGCTACGCATTGGAAAATTCAGGACTATGTCGTGTAGATGATGGCCTAACAGTATGCTTTAAAATTTTCTTTCTAGTGACCTTCGTTTGGGAGAAAAATGCAAACGTACCTGACAGCTTTTCCTTGCCAATATCTCTCTTTTGCAAAGAGCTGCGCATTGGAAAATTCAGGGCTATGTCGTGTAGATGATGGCCTAACAGGAGGCTTTAAAATTTTCTTTCTAGTGTCCTTCGTTTGGGAGAAAAATGCAATGGTACAAGAAAGCTTTTCCTTGCCAATATCTCTCTTTTGCAAAGAGCTGCGCATTTCTAAAATTCAGGGCTATGTCGTGTAGATGATGGCCTAACAGGAGGCTTTAAAATTTTCTTTCTAGTGTCCTTCGTTTGGGAGAAAAATGCAAAGGTACAAGACAGCTTTTCCTTGCCAATATCTCTCTTTTGTAAAGAGCTACGCATTGGAAAATTCAGGACTATGTCGTGTAGATGATGGCCTAACAGGAGGCTTTAAAATTTTCTTTCTAGTGACCTTCGTTTGGGAGAAAAATGCAAAGGTACCTGACAGCTTTTCCTTGCCAATATCTCTCTTTTGCAAAGAGCTGCGCATTGGAAAATTCAGGGCTATGTCGTGTAGATGATGGCATAACAGGAGGCTTTAACATTTTAATTCTAGTGTCCTTCGTTTGGGAGAAAAATTCAAAGGTACAAGACAGCTTTTCCTTGCCAATATCTCTCTTTTGCAAAGAGCTACGCATTGGAAAATTCAGGGCTATGTCGTGTAGATGATGGCCTAACAGGAGGCTTTAAAATTTTCTTTCTAGTGACCTTCGTTTGGGAGAAAAATGCAAAGGTACAAGACAGCTTTTCCTTGCCAATATCTCTCTTTTGCAAAGAGCTGCGCATTGGAAAATTCAGGGCTATGTCGTGTAGATGATGGCCTAACAGGAGGCTTTAAAATTTTCTTTCTAGTGTCCTTCGTTTGGGAGAAAAATGCAATGGTACAAGACAGCTTTTCCTTGCCAATATCTCTCTTTTGCAAAGAGCTGCGCATTGGAAAATTCAGGGCTATTTCGTGTAGATGATGGCCTAACAGGAGGTTTTAACATTTTCTTTCTAGTTTCCTTCGTTTGGGAGAAAAATGCAAAGGTACAAGACAGCTTTTCCTTGCCAATATCTCTCTTTTGCAAAGAGCTACGCATTGGAAAATTCAGGGCTATGTCGTGTAGATGATGGCCTAACAGGAGGCTTTAAAATTTTCTTTCTACTGACCTTCGTTTGGGAGAAAAATGCAAAGGTACAAGACAGCTTTTCCTTGCCAATATCTCTCTTTTGCAAAGAGCTGCGCATTGGAAAATTCAGGGCTATGTCGTGTAGATGATGGCCTAACAGGAGGCTTTAAAATTTTCTTTCTAGTGTCCTTCGTTTGGGAGAAAAATGCAATGGTACAAGACAGCTTTTCCTTGCCAATATCTCTCTTTTGCAAAGAGCTGCGCATTGGAAAATTCAGGGCTATTTCGTGTAGATGATGGCCTAACAGGAGGTTTTAAAATTTTCTTTCTAGTTTCCTTCGTTTGGGAGAAAAATGCAAAGGTACAAGACAGCTTTTCCTTGCCAATATCTCTCTTTTGCAAAGAGCTACGCATTGGAAAATTCAGGGCTATGTCGTGTAGATGATGGCCTAACAGGAGGCTTTAAAATTTTCTTTCTACTGACCTTCGTTTGGGAGAAAAATGCAAAGGTACAAGACAGCTTTTCCTTGCCAATATCTCTCTTTTGCAAAGAGCTGCGCATTGGAAAATTCAGGGCTATGTCGTGTAGATGATGGCCTAACAGGAGGCTTTAAAAATTTTCTTTACTAGTGACCTTCGTTTGGGAGAAAAATGCAATGGTACAAGACAGCTTTTCCTTGCCAATATCTCTCTTTTGCAAAGAGCTGCGCATTGGAAAATTCAGGGCTATTTCGTGTAGATGATGGCCTAACAGGAGGCTTTAAAATTTTAATTCTAGTGTCCTTCGTTTGGGAGAAAAATGCAAAGGTACAAGACAGCTTTTCCTTGCCAATATCTCTCTTTTGCAAAGAGCTGCGCATTGGAAAATTCAGGGCTATTTCGTGTAGATGATGGCCTAACAGGAGGCTTTAAAATTTTCTTTCTAGTGTCCTTCGTTTGGGAGAAAAATGCAAAGGTACAAGACAGCTTTTCCTTGCCAATATCTCTCTTTTGCAAAGAGCTGCGCATTGGAAAATTCAGGGCTATGTCGTGTAGATGATGGCCTAACAGGAGGCTTTAAAATTTTCTTTCTAGTGTCCTTCGTTTTGGAGAAAAATGCAATGGTACAAGACAGCTTTTCCTTGCCAATATCTCTCTTTTGCAAAGAGCTACGCATTGGAAAATTCAGGGCTATGTCGTGTAGATGATGGCCTAACAGGAGGCTTTAAAATTTTCTTTCTAGTGACCTTCGTTTGGGAGAAAAATGCAATGGTACAAGACAGCTTTTCCTTGCCAATATCTCTCTTTTGCAAAGAGCTGCGCATTGGAAAATTCAGGGCTATGTCGTGTAGATGATGGCCTAACAGGAGGCTTTAAATTTTTCTTTCTAGTGTCCTTCGTTTGGGAGAAAAATGCAATGGTACAAGACAGCTTTTCCTTGCCAATATCTCTCTTTTGCAAAGAGCTGCGCATTGGAAAATTCAGGGCTATTTCGTGTAGATGATGGCCTAACAGTAGGCTTTAAAATTTTCTTTCTAGTGTCCTTCGTTTGGGAGAAAAATGCAAAGGTACCTGACAGCTTTTCCTTGCCAATATCTCTCTTTTGCAAAGAGCTGCGCATTGGAAAATTCAGGGCTATGTCGTGTAGATGATGGCCTAACAGGAGGCTTTAAAATTTTCTTTCTAGTGACCTTCGTTTGGGAGAAAAATGCAAAGGTACAAGACAGCTTTTCCTTGCCAATATCTCTCTTTTGCAAAGAGCTGCGCATTGGAAAATTCAGGGCTATGTCGTGTAGATGATGGCCTAACAGGAGGCTTTCAAATTTTCTTTCTACTGACCTTCGTTTGGGAGAAAAATGCAATGGTACAAGACAGCTTTTCCTTGCCAATATCTCTCTTTTGTAAAGAGCTACGCATTGGAAAATTCAGGACTATGTCGTGTAGATGATGGCCTAACAGTATGCTTTAAAATTTTCTTTCTAGTGACCTTCGTTTGGGAGAAAAATGCAAAGGTACCTGACAGCTTTTCCTTGCCAATATCTCTCTTTTGCAAAGAGCTGCGCATTGAAAAATTCAGGGCTATTTCGTGTAGATGATGGCCTAACAGGAGGCTTTAAAATTTTCTTTCTAGTGTCCTTCGTTTGGGAGAAAAATGCAAAAGTACAAGACAGCTTTTCCTTGCCAATATCTCTCTTTTGCAAAGAGCTACGCATTGGAAAATTCAGGGCTATGTCGTGTAGATGATGACCTAACAGGAGGCTTTAAAATTTTAATTCTAGAGTCCTTCGTTTGGGAGAAAAATGCAAAGGTACAAGATAGCTTTTCCTTGCCAATATCTCTCTTTTACAAAGAGCTACGCATTGGAAAATTCAGGGCTATGTCGTGTAGATGATGGCCTAACAGGAGGCTTTAAAATTTTCTTTCTAGTGTCCTTCGTTTGGGAGAAAAATGCAATGGTACAAGACAGCTTTTCCTTGCCAATATCTCTCTTTTGCAAAGAGCTACGCATTGGAAAATTCAGGGCTATGTCGTGTAGATGATGGCCTAACAGGAGGCTTTAAAATTTTCTTTCTAGTGACCTTCGTTTGGGAGAAAAATGCAAAGGTACAAGACAGCTTTTCCTTGCCAATATCTCTCTTTTGCAAAGAGCTGCGCATTGGAAAATTCAGGGCTATGTCGTGTAGATGATGGCCTAACAGGAGGCTTTAAAATTTTCTTTCTAGTGTCCTTCGTTTGGGAGAAAAATGCAATGGTACAAGACAGCTTTTCCTTGCCAATATCTCTCTTTTGCAAAGAGCTACGCATTGGAAAATTCAGGGCTATGTCGTGTAGATGATGGCCTAACAGGAGGCTTTAAAATTTTCTTTCTAGTGTCCTTCGTTTGGGAGAAAAATGCAATGGTACAAGACAGCTTTTCCTTGCCAATATCTCTCTTTTGCAAAGAGCTACGCATTGTAAAATTCAGGGCTATGTCGTGTAGATGATGGCCTAACAGGAGGCTTTAACATTTTCTTTCTAGTGACCTTCGTTTGGGAGAAAAATGCAAAGGTACAAGACAGCTTTTCCTTGCCAATATCTCTCTTTTGCAAAGAGCTGCGCATTGGAAAATTCAGGGCTATGTCGTGTAGATGATGGCCTAACAGGAGGCTTTAAAATTTTCTTTCTAGTGTCCTTCGTTTGGGAGAAAAATGCAATGGTACAAGAAAGCATTTCCTTGCCAATATCTCTCTTTTGCAAAGAGCTGCGCATTGGAAAATTCAGGGCTATGTCGTGTAGATGATGGCCTAACAGGAGGCTTTAAAATTTTCTTTCTAGTGTCCTTCGTTTGGGAGAAAAATGCAAAGGTACAAGACAGCTTTTCCTTGCCAATATCTCTCTTTTGTAAAGAGCTACGCATTGGAAAATTCAGGACTATGTCGTGTAGATGATGGCCTAACAGGAGGCTTTAAAATTTTCTTTCTAGTGACCTTCGTTTGGGAGAAAAATGCAAAGGTACCTGACAGCTTTTCCTTGCCAATATCTCTCTTTTGCAAAGAGCTGCGCATTGGAAAATTCAGGGCTATGTCGTGTAGATGATGGCATAACAGGAGGCTTTAAAATTTTAATTCTAGTGTCCTTCGTTTGGGAGAAAAATTCAAAGGTACAAGACAGCTTTTCCTTGCCAATATCTCTCTTTTGCAAAGAGCTACGCATTGGAAAATTCAGGGCTATGTCGTGTAGATGATGGCCTAACAGGAGGCTTTAAAATTTTCTTTCTAGTGACCTTCGTTTGGGAGAAAAATGCAAAGGTACAAGACAGCTTTTCCTTGCCAATATCTCTCTTTTGCAAAGAGCTGCGCATTGGAAAATTCAGGGCTATGTCGTGTAGATGATGGCCTAACAGGAGGCTTTAAAATTTTCTTTCTAGTGTCCTTCGTTTGGGAGAAAAATGCAATGGTACAAGAAAGCTTTTCCTTGCCAATATCTCTCTTTTGCAAAGAGCTGCGCATTGGAAAATTCAGGGCTATGTCGTGTAGATGATGGCCTAACAGAAGGCTTTAAAATTTTCTTTCTAGTGTATTTCGTTTGGGAGAAAAATGCAAAGGTACTAGACAGCTTTTCCTTGCCAATATCTCTCTTTTGTAAAGAGCTACGCATTGGAAAATTCAGGACTATGTCGTGTAGATGATGGCCTAACAGTATGCTTTAAAATTTTCTTTCTAGTGACCTTCGTTTGGGAGAAAAATGCAAAGGTACCTGACAGCTTTTCCTTGCCAATATCTCTCTTTTGCAAAGAGCTGCGCATTGGAAAATTCAGGGCTATGTCGTGTAGATGATGGCCTAACAGGAGGCTTTAAAATTTTCTTTCTAGTGTCCTTCGTTTGGGAGAAAAATGCAATGGTACAAGAAAGCTTTTCCTTGCCAATATCTCTCTTTTGCAAAGAGCTGCGCATTGGAAAATTCAGGGCTATGTCGTGTAGATGATGGCCTAACAGGAGGCTTTAAAATTTTCTTTCTAGTGTCCTTCGTTTGGGAGAAAAATGCAAAGGTACAAGACAGCTTTTCCTTGCCAATATCTCTCTTTTGTAAAGAGCTACGCATTGGAAAATTCAGGACTATGTCGTGTAGATGATGGCCTAACAGGAGGCTTTAAAATTTTCTTTCTAGTGACCTTCGTTTGGGAGAAAAATGCAAAGGTACCTGACAGCTTTTCCTTGCCAATATCTCTCTTTTGCAAAGAGCTGCGCATTGGAAAATTCAGGGCTATGTCGTGTAGATGATGGCATAACAGGAGGCTTTAAAATTTTAATTCTAGTGTCCTTCGTTTGGGAGAAAAATTCAAAGGTACAAGACAGCTTTTCCTTGCCAATATCTCTCTTTTGCAAAGAGCTGCGCATTGGAAAATTCAGGGCTATTTCGTGTAGATGATGGCCTAACAGTAGGCTTTAAAATTTTCTTTCTAGTGTCCTTCGTTTGGGAGAAAAATGCAAAGGTACCTGACAGCTTTTCCTTGCCAATATCTCTCTTTTGCAAAGAGCTGCGCATTGGAAAATTCAGGGCTATGTCGTGTAGATGATGGCCTAACAGGAGGCTTTAAAATTTTCTTTCTAGTGACCTTCGTTTGGGAGAAAAATGCAAAGGTACAAGACAGCTTTTCCTTGCCAATATCTCTCTTTTGCAAAGAGCTGCGCATTGGAAAATTCAGGGCTATGTCGTGTAGATGATGGCCTAACAGGAGGCTTTCAAATTTTCTTTCTACTGACCTTCGTTTGGGAGAAAAATGCAATGGTACAAGACAGCTTTTCCTTGCCAATATCTCTCTTTTGTAAAGAGCTACGCATTGGAAAATTCAGGACTATGTCGTGTAGATGATGGCCTAACAGTATGCTTTAAAATTTTCTTTCTAGTGACCTTCGTTTGGGAGAAAAATGCAAAGGTACCTGACAGCTTTTCCTTGCCAATATCTCTCTTTTGCAAAGAGCTGCGCATTGAAAAATTCAGGGCTATTTCGTGTAGATGATGGCCTAACAGGAGGCTTTAAAATTTTCTTTCTAGTGTCCTTCGTTTGGGAGAAAAATGCAAAAGTACAAGACAGCTTTTCCTTGCCAATATCTCTCTTTTGCAAAGAGCTACGCATTGGAAAATTCAGGGCTATGTCGTGTAGATGATGACCTAACAGGAGGCTTTAAAATTTTAATTCTAGAGTCCTTCGTTTGGGAGAAAAATGCAAAGGTACAAGACAGCTTTTCCTTGCCAATATCTCTCTTTTGCAAAGAGCTGCGCATTGGAAAATTCAGGGCTATGTCGTGTAGATGATGGCCTAACAGGAGGCTTTAAATTTTTCTTTCTAGTGTCCTTCGTTTGGGAGAAAAATGCAATGGTACAAGACAGCTTTTCCTTGCCAATATCTCTCTTTTGCAAAGAGCTGCGCATTGGAAAATTCAGGGCTATTTCGTGTAGATGATGGCCTAACAGTAGGCTTTAAAATTTTCTTTCTAGTGTCCTTCGTTTGGGAGAAAAATGCAAAGGTACCTGACAGCTTTTCCTTGCCAATATCTCTCTTTTGCAAAGAGCTGCGCATTGGAAAATTCAGGGCTATGTCGTGTAGATGATGGCCTAACAGGAGGCTTTAAAATTTTCTTTCTAGTGACCTTCGTTTGGGAGAAAAATGCAATGGTACAAGACAGCTTTTCCTTGCCAATATCTCTCTTTTGCAAAGAGCTGCGCATTGGAAAATTCAGGGCTATGTCGTGTAGATGATGGCCTAACAGGAGGCTTTCAAATTTTCTTTCTACTGACCTTCGTTTGGGAGAAAAATGCAATGGTACAAGACAGCTTTTCCTTGCCAATATCTCTCTTTTGTAAAGAGCTACGCATTGGAAAATTCAGGACTATGTCGTGTAGATGATGGCCTAACAGTATGCTTTAAAATTTTCTTTCTAGTGACCTTCGTTTGGGAGAAAAATGCAAACGTACCTGACAGCTTTTCCTTGCCAATATCTCTCTTTTGCAAAGAGCTGCGCATTGGAAAATTCAGGGCTATGTCGTGTAGATGATGGCCTAACAGGAGGCTTTAAAATTTTCTTTCTAGTGTCCTTCGTTTGGGAGAAAAATGCAATGGTACAAGAAAGCTTTTCCTTGCCAATATCTCTCTTTTGCAAAGAGCTGCGCATTTCTAAAATTCAGGGCTATGTCGTGTAGATGATGGCCTAACAGGAGGCTTTAAAATTTTCTTTCTAGTGTCCTTCGTTTGGGAGAAAAATGCAAAGGTACAAGACAGCTTTTCCTTGCCAATATCTCTCTTTTGTAAAGAGCTACGCATTGGAAAATTCAGGACTATGTCGTGTAGATGATGGCCTAACAGGAGGCTTTAAAATTTTCTTTCTAGTGACCTTCGTTTGGGAGAAAAATGCAAAGGTACCTGACAGCTTTTCCTTGCCAATATCTCTCTTTTGCAAAGAGCTGCGCATTGGAAAATTCAGGGCTATGTCGTGTAGATGATGGCATAACAGGAGGCTTTAACATTTTAATTCTAGTGTCCTTCGTTTGGGAGAAAAATTCAAAGGTACAAGACAGCTTTTCCTTGCCAATATCTCTCTTTTGCAAAGAGCTACGCATTGGAAAATTCAGGGCTATGTCGTGTAGATGATGGCCTAACAGGAGGCTTTAAAATTTTCTTTCTAGTGACCTTCGTTTGGGAGAAAAATGCAAAGGTACAAGACAGCTTTTCCTTGCCAATATCTCTCTTTTGCAAAGAGCTGCGCATTGGAAAATTCAGGGCTATGTCGTGTAGATGATGGCCTAACAGGAGGCTTTAAAATTTTCTTTCTAGTGTCCTTCGTTTGGGAGAAAAATGCAATGGTACAAGACAGCTTTTCCTTGCCAATATCTCTCTTTTGCAAAGAGCTGCGCATTGGAAAATTCAGGGCTATTTCGTGTAGATGATGGCCTAACAGGAGGTTTTAAAATTTTCTTTCTAGTTTCCTTCGTTTGGGAGAAAAATGCAAAGGTACAAGACAGCTTTTCCTTGCCAATATCTCTCTTTTGCAAAGAGCTACGCATTGGAAAATTCAGGGCTATGTCGTGTAGATGATGGCCTAACAGGAGGCTTTAAAATTTTCTTTCTACTGACCTTCGTTTGGGAGAAAAATGCAAAGGTACAAGACAGCTTTTCCTTGCCAATATCTCTCTTTTGCAAAGAGCTGCGCATTGGAAAATTCAGGGCTATGTCGTGTAGATGATGGCCTAACAGGAGGCTTTAAAAATTTTCTTTACTAGTGACCTTCGTTTGGGAGAAAAATGCAATGGTACAAGACAGCTTTTCCTTGCCAATATCTCTCTTTTGCAAAGAGCTGCGCATTGGAAAATTCAGGGCTATTTCGTGTAGATGATGGCCTAACAGGAGGCTTTAAAATTTTAATTCTAGTGTCCTTCGTTTGGGAGAAAAATGCAAAGGTACAAGACAGCTTTTCCTTGCCAATATCTCTCTTTTGCAAAGAGCTGCGCATTGGAAAATTCAGGGCTATTTCGTGTAGATGATGGCCTAACAGGAGGCTTTAAAATTTTCTTTCTAGTGTCCTTCGTTTGGGAGAAAAATGCAAAGGTACAAGACAGCTTTTCCTTGCCAATATCTCTCTTTTGCAAAGAGCTGCGCATTGGAAAATTCAGGGCTATGTCGTGTAGATGATGGCCTAACAGGAGGCTTTAAAATTTTCTTTCTAGTGTCCTTCGTTTTGGAGAAAAATGCAATGGTACAAGACAGCTTTTCCTTGCCAATATCTCTCTTTTGCAAAGAGCTACGCATTGGAAAATTCAGGGCTATGTCGTGTAGATGATGGCCTAACAGGAGGCGTTAAAATTTTCTTTCTAGTGACCTTCGTTTGGGAGAAAAATGCAATGGTACAAGACAGCTTTTCCTTGCCAATATCTCTCTTTTGCAAAGAGCTGCGCATTGGAAAATTCAGGGCTATGTCGTGTAGATGATGGCCTAACAGGAGGCTTTAAATTTTTCTTTCTAGTGTCCTTCGTTTGGGAGAAAAATGCAATGGTACAAGACAGCTTTTCCTTGCCAATATCTCTCTTTTGCAAAGAGCTGCGCATTGGAAAATTCAGGGCTATTTCGTGTAGATGATGGCCTAACAGTAGGCTTTAAAATTTTCTTTCTAGTGTCCTTCGTTTGGGAGAAAAATGCAAAGGTACCTGACAGCTTTTCCTTGCCAATATCTCTCTTTTGCAAAGAGCTGCGCATTGGAAAATTCAGGGCTATGTCGTGTAGATGATGGCCTAACAGGAGGCTTTAAAATTTTCTTTCTAGTGACCTTCGTTTGGGAGAAAAATGCAAAGGTACAAGACAGCTTTTCCTTGCCAATATCTCTCTTTTGCAAAGAGCTGCGCATTGGAAAATTCAGGGCTATGTCGTGTAGATGATGGCCTAACAGGAGGCTTTCAAATTTTCTTTCTACTGACCTTCGTTTGGGAGAAAAATGCAATGGTACAAGACAGCTTTTCCTTGCCAATATCTCTCTTTTGTAAAGAGCTACGCATTGGAAAATTCAGGACTATGTCGTGTAGATGATGGCCTAACAGTATGCTTTAAAATTTTCTTTCTAGTGACCTTCGTTTGGGAGAAAAATGCAAAGGTACCTGACAGCTTTTCCTTGCCAATATCTCTCTTTTGCAAAGAGCTGCGCATTGAAAAATTCAGGGCTATTTCGTGTAGATGATGGCCTAACAGGAGGCTTTAAAATTTTCTTTCTAGTGTCCTTCGTTTGGGAGAAAAATGCAAAAGTACAAGACAGCTTTTCCTTGCCAATATCTCTCTTTTGCAAAGAGCTACGCATTGGAAAATTCAGGGCTATGTCGTGTAGATGATGACCTAACAGGAGGCTTTAAAATTTTAATTCTAGAGTCCTTCGTTTGGGAGAAAAATGCAAAGGTACAAGATAGCTTTTCCTTGCCAATATCTCTCTTTTACAAAGAGCTACGCATTGGAAAATTCAGGGCTATGTCGTGTAGATGATGGCCTAACAGGAGGCTTTAAAATTTTCTTTCTAGTGTCCTTCGTTTGGGAGAAAAATGCAATGGTACAAGACAGCTTTTCCTTGCCAATATCTCTCTTTTGCAAAGAGCTACGCATTGGAAAATTCAGGGCTATGTCGTGTAGATGATGGCCTAACAGGAGGCTTTAAAATTTTCTTTCTAGTGACCTTCGTTTGGGAGAAAAATGCAAAGGTACAAGACAGCTTTTCCTTGCCAATATCTCTCTTTTGCAAAGAGCTGCGCATTGGAAAATTCAGGGCTATGTCGTGTAGATGATGGCCTAACAGGAGGCTTTAAAATTTTCTTTCTAGTGTCCTTCGTTTGGGAGAAAAATGCAATGGTACAAGACAGCTTTTCCTTGCCAATATCTCTCTTTTGCAAAGAGCTACGCATTGGAAAATTCAGGGCTATGTCGTGTAGATGATGGCCTAACAGGAGGCTTTAAAATTTTCTTTCTAGTGTCCTTCGTTTGGGAGAAAAATGCAATGGTACAAGACAGCTTTTCCTTGCCAATATCTCTCTTTTGCAAAGAGCTACGCATTGTAAAATTCAGGGCTATGTCGTGTAGATGATGGCCTAACAGGAGGCTTTAACATTTTCTTTCTAGTGACCTTCGTTTGGGAGAAAAATGCAAAGGTACAAGACAGCTTTTCCTTGCCAATATCTCTCTTTTGCAAAGAGCTGCGCATTGGAAAATTCAGGGCTATGTCGTGTAGATGATGGCCTAACAGGAGGCTTTAAAATTTTCTTTCTAGTGTCCTTCGTTTGGGAGAAAAATGCAATGGTACAAGAAAGCTTTTCCTTGCCAATATCTCTCTTTTGCAAAGAGCTGCGCATTGGAAAATTCAGGGCTATGTCGTGTAGATGATGGCCTAACAGGAGGCTTTAAAATTTTCTTTCTAGTGTCCTTCGTTTGGGAGAAAAATGCAAAGGTACAAGACAGCTTTTCCTTGCCAATATCTCTCTTTTGTAAAGAGCTACGCATTGGAAAATTCAGGACTATGTCGTGTAGATGATGGCCTAACAGGAGGCTTTAAAATTTTCTTTCTAGTGACCTTCGTTTGGGAGAAAAATGCAAAGGTACCTGACAGCTTTTCCTTGCCAATATCTCTCTTTTGCAAAGAGCTGCGCATTGGAAAATTCAGGGCTATGTCGTGTAGATGATGGCATAACAGGAGGCTTTAAAATTTTAATTCTAGTGTCCTTCGTTTGGGAGAAAAATTCAAAGGTACAAGACAGCTTTTCCTTGCCAATATCTCTCTTTTGCAAAGAGCTACGCATTGGAAAATTCAGGGCTATGTCGTGTAGATGATGGCCTAACAGGAGGCTTTAAAATTTTCTTTCTAGTGACCTTCGTTTGGGAGAAAAATGCAAAGGTACAAGACAGCTTTTCCTTGCCAATATCTCTCTTTTGCAAAGAGCTGCGCATTGGAAAATTCAGGGCTATGTCGTGTAGATGATGGCCTAACAGGAGGCTTTAAAATTTTCTTTCTAGTGTCCTTCGTTTGGGAGAAAAATGCAATGGTACAAGAAAGCTTTTCCTTGCCAATATCTCTCTTTTGCAAAGAGCTGCGCATTGGAAAATTCAGGGCTATGTCGTGTAGATGATGGCCTAACAGAAGGCTTTAAAATTTTCTTTCTAGTGTATTTCGTTTGGGAGAAAAATGCAAAGGTACTAGACAGCTTTTCCTTGCCAATATCTCTCTTTTGTAAAGAGCTACGCATTGGAAAATTCAGGACTATGTCGTGTAGATGATGGCCTAACAGTATGCTTTAAAATTTTCTTTCTAGTGACCTTCGTTTGGGAGAAAAATGCAAAGGTACCTGACAGCTTTTCCTTGCCAATATCTCTCTTTTGCAAAGAGCTGCGCATTGGAAAATTCAGGGCTATGTCGTGTAGATGATGGCCTAACAGGAGGCTTTAAAATTTTCTTTCTAGTGTCCTTCGTTTGGGAGAAAAATGCAATGGTACAAGAAAGCTTTTCCTTGCCAATATCTCTCTTTTGCAAAGAGCTGCGCATTGGAAAATTCAGGGCTATGTCGTGTAGATGATGGCCTAACAGGAGGCTTTAAAATTTTCTTTCTAGTGTCCTTCGTTTGGGAGAAAAATGCAAAGGTACAAGACAGCTTTTCCTTGCCAATATCTCTCTTTTGTAAAGAGCTACGCATTGGAAAATTCAGGACTATGTCGTGTAGATGATGGCCTAACAGGAGGCTTTAAAATTTTCTTTCTAGTGACCTTCGTTTGGGAGAAAAATGCAAAGGTACCTGACAGCTTTTCCTTGCCAATATCTCTCTTTTGCAAAGAGCTGCGCATTGGAAAATTCAGGGCTATGTCGTGTAGATGATGGCATAACAGGAGGCTTTAAAATTTTAATTCTAGTGTCCTTCGTTTGGGAGAAAAATTCAAAGGTACAAGACAGCTTTTCCTTGCCAATATCTCTCTTTTGCAAAGAGCTACGCATTGGAAAATTCAGGGCTATGTCGTGTAGATGATGGCCTAACAGGAGGCTTTAAAATTTTCTTTCTAGTGACCTTCGTTTGGGAGAAAAATGCAAAGGTACAAGACAGCTTTTCCTTGCCAATATCTCTCTTTTGCAAAGAGCTGCGCATTGGAAAATTCAGGGCTATGTCGTGTAGATGATGGCCTAACAGGAGGCTTTAAAATTTTCTTTCTAGTGTCCTTCGTTTGGGAGAAAAATGCAATGGTACAAGAAAGCTTTTCCTTGCCAATATCTCTCTTTTGCAAAGAGCTGCGCATTGGAAAATTCAGGGCTATGTCGTGTAGATGATGGCCTAACAGAAGGCTTTAAAATTTTCTTTCTAGTGTATTTCGTTTGGGAGAAAAATGCAAAGGTACTAGACAGCTTTTCCTTGCCAATATCTCTCTTTTGTAAAGAGCTACGCATTGGAAAATTCAGGACTATGTCGTGTAGATGATGGCCTAACAGTATGCTTTAAAATTTTCTTTCTAGTGACCTTCGTTTGGGAGAAAAATGCAAAGGTACCTGACAGCTTTTCCTTGCCAATATCTCTCTTTTGCAAAGAGCTGCGCATTGGAAAATTCAGGGCTATGTCGTGTAGATGATGGCCTAACAGGAGGCTTTAAAATTTTCTTTCTAGTGTCCTTCGTTTGGGAGAAAAATGCAATGGTACAAGAAAGCTTTTCCTTGCCAATATCTCTCTTTTGCAAAGAGCTGCGCATTGGAAAATTCAGGGCTATGTCGTGTAGATGATGGCCTAACAGGAGGCTTTAAAATTTTCTTTCTAGTGTCCTTCGTTTGGGAGAAAAATGCAAAGGTACAAGACAGCTTTTCCTTGCCAATATCTCTCTTTTGTAAAGAGCTACGCATTGGAAAATTCAGGACTATGTCGTGTAGATGATGGCCTAACAGGAGGCTTTAAAATTTTCTTTCTAGTGACCTTCGTTTGGGAGAAAAATGCAAAGGTACCTGACAGCTTTTCCTTGCCAATATCTCTCTTTTGCAAAGAGCTGCGCATTGGAAAATTCAGGGCTATGTCGTGTAGATGATGGCATAACAGGAGGCTTTAAAATTTTAATTCTAGTGTCCTTCGTTTGGGAGAAAAATTCAAAGGTACAAGACAGCTTTTCCTTGCCAATATCTCTCTTTTGCAAAGAGCTGCGCATTGGAAAATTCAGGGCTATTTCGTGTAGATGATGGCCTAACAGTAGGCTTTAAAATTTTCTTTCTAGTGTCCTTCGTTTGGGAGAAAAATGCAAAGGTACCTGACAGCTTTTCCTTGCCAATATCTCTCTTTTGCAAAGAGCTGCGCATTGGAAAATTCAGGGCTATGTCGTGTAGATGATGGCCTAACAGGAGGCTTTAAAATTTTCTTTCTAGTGACCTTCGTTTGGGAGAAAAATGCAAAGGTACAAGACAGCTTTTCCTTGCCAATATCTCTCTTTTGCAAAGAGCTGCGCATTGGAAAATTCAGGGCTATGTCGTGTAGATGATGGCCTAACAGGAGGCTTTCAAATTTTCTTTCTACTGACCTTCGTTTGGGAGAAAAATGCAATGGTACAAGACAGCTTTTCCTTGCCAATATCTCTCTTTTGTAAAGAGCTACGCATTGGAAAATTCAGGACTATGTCGTGTAGATGATGGCCTAACAGTATGCTTTAAAATTTTCTTTCTAGTGACCTTCGTTTGGGAGAAAAATGCAAAGGTACCTGACAGCTTTTCCTTGCCAATATCTCTCTTTTGCAAAGAGCTGCGCATTGAAAAATTCAGGGCTATTTCGTGTAGATGATGGCCTAACAGGAGGCTTTAAAATTTTCTTTCTAGTGTCCTTCGTTTGGGAGAAAAATGCAAAAGTACAAGACAGCTTTTCCTTGCCAATATCTCTCTTTTGCAAAGAGCTACGCATTGGAAAATTCAGGGCTATGTCGTGTAGATGATGACCTAACAGGAGGCTTTAAAATTTTAATTCTAGAGTCCTTCGTTTGGGAGAAAAATGCAAAGGTACAAGATAGCTTTTCCTTGCCAATATCTCTCTTTTACAAAGAGCTACGCATTGGAAAATTCAGGGCTATGTCGTGTAGATGATGGCCTAACAGGAGGCTTTAAAATTTTCTTTCTAGTGTCCTTCGTTTGGGAGAAAAATGCAATGGTACAAGACAGCTTTTCCTTGCCAATATCTCTCTTTTGCAAAGAGCTACGCATTGGAAAATTCAGGGCTATGTCGTGTAGATGATGGCCTAACAGGAGGCTTTAAAATTTTCTTTCTAGTGACCTTCGTTTGGGAGAAAAATGCAAAGGTACAAGACAGCTTTTCCTTGCCAATATCTCTCTTTTGCAAAGAGCTGCGCATTGGAAAATTCAGGGCTATGTCGTGTAGATGATGGCCTAACAGGAGGCTTTAAAATTTTCTTTCTAGTGTCCTTCGTTTGGGAGAAAAATGCAATGGTACAAGACAGCTTTTCCTTGCCAATATCTCTCTTTTGCAAAGAGCTACGCATTGGAAAATTCAGGGCTATGTCGTGTAGATGATGGCCTAACAGGAGGCTTTAAAATTTTCTTTCTAGTGTCCTTCGTTTGGGAGAAAAATGCAATGGTACAAGACAGCTTTTCCTTGCCAATATCTCTCTTTTGCAAAGAGCTACGCATTGTAAAATTCAGGGCTATGTCGTGTAGATGATGGCCTAACAGGAGGCTTTAACATTTTCTTTCTAGTGACCTTCGTTTGGGAGAAAAATGCAAAGGTACAAGACAGCTTTTCCTTGCCAATATCTCTCTTTTGCAAAGAGCTGCGCATTGGAAAATTCAGGGCTATGTCGTGTAGATGATGGCCTAACAGGAGGCTTTAAAATTTTCTTTCTAGTGTCCTTCGTTTGGGAGAAAAATGCAATGGTACAAGAAAGCTTTTCCTTGCCAATATCTCTCTTTTGCAAAGAGCTGCGCATTGGAAAATTCAGGGCTATGTCGTGTAGATGATGGCCTAACAGGAGGCTTTAAAATTTTCTTTCTAGTGTCCTTCGTTTGGGAGAAAAATGCAAAGGTACAAGACAGCTTTTCCTTGCCAATATCTCTCTTTTGTAAAGAGCTACGCATTGGAAAATTCAGGACTATGTCGTGTAGATGATGGCCTAACAGGAGGCTTTAAAATTTTCTTTCTAGTGACCTTCGTTTGGGAGAAAAATGCAAAGGTACCTGACAGCTTTTCCTTGCCAATATCTCTCTTTTGCAAAGAGCTGCGCATTGGAAAATTCAGGGCTATGTCGTGTAGATGATGGCATAACAGGAGGCTTTAAAATTTTAATTCTAGTGTCCTTCGTTTGGGAGAAAAATTCAAAGGTACAAGACAGCTTTTCCTTGCCAATATCTCTCTTTTGCAAAGAGCTACGCATTGGAAAATTCAGGGCTATGTCGTGTAGATGATGGCCTAACAGTATGCTTTAAAATTTTCTTTCTAGTGACCTTCGTTTGGGAGAAAAATGCAAAGGTACCTGACAGCTTTTCCTTGCCAATATCTCTCTTTTGCAAAGAGCTGCGCATTGAAAAATTCAGGGCTATTTCGTGTAGATGATGGCCTAACAGGAGGCTTTAAAATTTTCTTTCTAGTGTCCTTCGTTTGGGAGAAAAATGCAAAAGTACAAGACAGCTTTTCCTTGCCAATATCTCTCTTTTGCAAAGAGCTACGCATTGGAAAATTCAGGGCTATGTCGTGTAGATGATGACCTAACAGGAGGCTTTAAAATTTTAATTCTAGAGTCCTTCGTTTGGGAGAAAAATGCAAAGGTACAAGATAGCTTTTCCTTGCCAATATCTCTCTTTTACAAAGAGCTACGCATTGGAAAATTCAGGGCTATGTCGTGTAGATGATGGCCTAACAGGAGGCTTTAAAATTTTCTTTCTAGTGTCCTTCGTTTGGGAGAAAAATGCAATGGTACAAGACAGCTTTTCCTTGCCAATATCTCTCTTTTGCAAAGAGCTACGCATTGGAAAATTCAGGGCTATGTCGTGTAGATGATGGCCTAACAGGAGGCTTTAAAATTTTCTTTCTAGTGACCTTCGTTTGGGAGAAAAATGCAAAGGTACAAGACAGCTTTTCCTTGCCAATATCTCTCTTTTGCAAAGAGCTGCGCATTGGAAAATTCAGGGCTATGTCGTGTAGATGATGGCCTAACAGGAGGCTTTAAAATTTTCTTTCTAGTGTCCTTCGTTTGGGAGAAAAATGCAATGGTACAAGACAGCTTTTCCTTGCCAATATCTCTCTTTTGCAAAGAGCTACGCATTGGAAAATTCAGGGCTATGTCGTGTAGATGATGGCCTAACAGGAGGCTTTAAAATTTTCTTTCTAGTGTCCTTCGTTTGGGAGAAAAATGCAATGGTACAAGACAGCTTTTCCTTGCCAATATCTCTCTTTTGCAAAGAGCTACGCATTGTAAAATTCAGGGCTATGTCGTGTAGATGATGGCCTAACAGGAGGCTTTAACATTTTCTTTCTAGTGACCTTCGTTTGGGAGAAAAATGCAAAGGTACAAGACAGCTTTTCCTTGCCAATATCTCTCTTTTGCAAAGAGCTGCGCATTGGAAAATTCAGGGCTATGTCGTGTAGATGATGGCCTAACAGGAGGCTTTAAAATTTTCTTTCTAGTGTCCTTCGTTTGGGAGAAAAATGCAATGGTACAAGAAAGCTTTTCCTTGCCAATATCTCTCTTTTGCAAAGAGCTGCGCATTGGAAAATTCAGGGCTATGTCGTGTAGATGATGGCCTAACAGGAGGCTTTAAAATTTTCTTTCTAGTGTCCTTCGTTTGGGAGAAAAATGCAAAGGTACAAGACAGCTTTTCCTTGCCAATATCTCTCTTTTGTAAAGAGCTACGCATTGGAAAATTCAGGACTATGTCGTGTAGATGATGGCCTAACAGGAGGCTTTAAAATTTTCTTTCTAGTGACCTTCGTTTGGGAGAAAAATGCAAAGGTACCTGACAGCTTTTCCTTGCCAATATCTCTCTTTTGCAAAGAGCTGCGCATTGGAAAATTCAGGGCTATGTCGTGTAGATGATGGCATAACAGGAGGCTTTAAAATTTTAATTCTAGTGTCCTTCGTTTGGGAGAAAAATTCAAAGGTACAAGACAGCTTTTCCTTGCCAATATCTCTCTTTTGCAAAGAGCTACGCATTGGAAAATTCAGGGCTATGTCGTGTAGATGATGGCCTAACAGGAGGCTTTAAAATTTTCTTTCTAGTGACCTTCGTTTGGGAGAAAAATGCAAAGGTACAAGACAGCTTTTCCTTGCCAATATCTCTCTTTTGCAAAGAGCTGCGCATTGGAAAATTCAGGGCTATGTCGTGTAGATGATGGCCTAACAGGAGGCTTTAAAATTTTCTTTCTAGTGTCCTTCGTTTGGGAGAAAAATGCAATGGTACAAGAAAGCTTTTCCTTGCCAATATCTCTCTTTTGCAAAGAGCTGCGCATTGGAAAATTCAGGGCTATGTCGTGTAGATGATGGCCTAACAGAAGGCTTTAAAATTTTCTTTCTAGTGTCCTTCGTTTGGGAGAAAAATGCAAAGGTACTAGACAGCTTTTCCTTGCCAATATCTCTCTTTTGTAAAGAGCTACGCATTGGAAAATTCAGGACTATGTCGTGTAGATGATGGCCTAACAGTATGCTTTAAAATTTTCTTTCTAGTGACCTTCGTTTGGGAGAAAAATGCAAAGGTACCTGACAGCTTTTCCTTGCCAATATCTCTCTTTTGCAAAGAGCTGCGCATTGGAAAATTCAGGGCTATGTCGTGTAGATGATGGCCTAACAGGAGGCTTTAAAATTTTCTTTCTAGTGTCCTTCGTTTGGGAGAAAAATGCAATGGTACAAGAAAGCTTTTCCTTGCCAATATCTCTCTTTTGCAAAGAGCTGCGCATTGGAAAATTCAGGGCTATGTCGTGTAGATGATGGCCTAACAGGAGGCTTTAAAATTTTCTTTCTAGTGTCCTTCGTTTGGGAGAAAAATGCAAAGGTACAAGACAGCTTTTCCTTGCCAATATCTCTCTTTTGTAAAGAGCTACGCATTGGAAAATTCAGGACTATGTCGTGTAGATGATGGCCTAACAGGAGGCTTTAAAATTTTCTTTCTAGTGACCTTCGTTTGGGAGAAAAATGCAAAGGTACCTGACAGCTTTTCCTTGCCAATATCTCTCTTTTGCAAAGAGCTGCGCATTGGAAAATTCAGGGCTATGTCGTGTAGATGATGGCCTAACAGGAGGCTTTAAAATTTTCTTTCTAGTGTCCTTCGTTTGGGAGAAAAATGCAATGGTACAAGACAGCTTTTCCTTGCCAATATCTCTCTTTTGCAAAGAGCTACGCATTGGAAAATTCAGGGCTATGTCGTGTAGATGATGGCCTAACAGGAGGCTTTAAAATTTTCTTTCTAGTGTCCTTCGTTTGGGAGAAAAATGCAATGGTACAAGACAGCTTTTCCTTGCCAATATCTCTCTTTTGCAAAGAGCTACGCATTGTAAAATTCAGGGCTATGTCGTGTAGATGATGGCCTAACAGGAGGCTTTAACATTTTCTTTCTAGTGACCTTCGTTTGGGAGAAAAATGCAAAGGTACAAGACAGCTTTTCCTTGCCAATATCTCTCTTTTGCAAAGAGCTGCGCATTGGAAAATTCAGGGCTATGTCGTGTAGATGATGGCATAACAGGAGGCTTTAAAATTTTAATTCTAGTGTCCTTCGTTTGGGAGAAAAATTCAAAGGTACAAGACAGCTTTTCCTTGCCAATATCTCTCTTTTGCAAAGAGCTACGCATTGGAAAATTCAGGGCTATGTCGTGTAGATGATGGCCTAACAGGAGGCTTTAAAATTTTCTTTCTAGTGACCTTCGTTTGGGAGAAAAATGCAAAGGTACAAGACAGCTTTTCCTTGCCAATATCTCTCTTTTGCAAAGAGCTGCGCATTGGAAAATTCAGGGCTATGTCGTGTAGATGATGGCCTAACAGGAGGCTTTAAAATTTTCTTTCTAGTGTCCTTCGTTTGGGAGAAAAATGCAATGGTACAAGAAAGCTTTTCCTTGCCAATATCTCTCTTTTGCAAAGAGCTGCGCATTGGAAAATTCAGGGCTATGTCGTGTAGATGATGGCCTAACAGAAGGCTTTAAAATTTTCTTTCTAGTGTCCTTCGTTTGGGAGAAAAATGCAAAGGTACTAGACAGCTTTTCCTTGCCAATATCTCTCTTTTGTAAAGAGCTACGCATTGGAAAATTCAGGACTATGTCGTGTAGATGATGGCCTAACAGTATGCTTTAAAATTTTCTTTCTAGTGACCTTCGTTTGGGAGAAAAATGCAAAGGTACCTGACAGCTTTTCCTTGCCAATATCTCTCTTTTGCAAAGAGCTGCGCATTGGAAAATTCAGGGCTATGTCGTGTAGATGATGGCCTAACAGGAGGCTTTAAAATTTTCTTTCTAGTGTCCTTCGTTTGGGAGAAAAATGCAATGGTACAAGAAAGCTTTTCCTTGCCAATATCTCTCTTTTGCAAAGAGCTGCGCATTGGAAAATTCAGGGCTATGTCGTGTAGATGATGGCCTAACAGGAGGCTTTAAAATTTTCTTTCTAGTGTCCTTCGTTTGGGAGAAAAATGCAAAGGTACAAGACAGCTTTTCCTTGCCAATATCTCTCTTTTGTAAAGAGCTACGCATTGGAAAATTCAGGACTATGTCGTGTAGATGATGGCCTAACAGGAGGCTTTAAAATTTTCTTTCTAGTGACCTTCGTTTGGGAGAAAAATGCAAAGGTACCTGACAGCTTTTCCTTGCCAATATCTCTCTTTTGCAAAGAGCTGCGCATTGGAAAATTCAGGGCTATGTCGTGTAGATGATGGCATAACAGGAGGCTTTAAAATTTTAATTCTAGTGTCCTTCGTTTGGGAGAAAAATTCAAAGGTACAAGACAGCTTTTCCTTGCCAATATCTCTCTTTTGCAAAGAGCTACGCATTGGAAAATTCAGGGCTATGTCGTGTAGATGATGGCCTAACAGGAGGCTTTAAAATTTTCTTTCTAGTGACCTTCGTTTGGGAGAAAAATGCAATGGTAAGAGACAGCTTTTCCTTGCCAATATCTCTCTTTTGCAAAGAGCTGCGCATTGGAAAATTCAGGGCTATTTCGTGTAGATGATGGCCTAACAGGAGGCTTTAAAATTTTCTTTCTAGTGACCTTCGTTTGGGAGAAAAATGCAAAGGTACAAGACAGCTTTTCCATGCCAATATCTCTCTTTTGCAAAGAGCTGCGCATTGGAAAATTCAGGGCTATTTCGTGTAGATGATGGCCTAACAGGAGGCTTTAAAATTTTCTTTCTAGTGTCCTTCGTTTGGGAGAAAAATGCAATGGTACAAGACAGCTTTTCCTTGCCAATATCTCTCTTTTGCAAAGAGCTACGCATTGGAAAATTCAGGGCTATGTCGTGTAGATGATGGCCTAACAGGAGGCTTTAAAATTTTCTTTCTAGTGTCCTTCGTTTGGGAGAAAAATGCAATGGTACAAGACAGCTTTTCCTTGCCAATATCTCTCTTTTGCAAAGAGCTGCGCATTGGAAAATTCAGGGCTATTTCGTGTAGATGATGGCCTAACAGGAGGTTTTAAAATTTTCTTTCTAGTTTCCTTCGTTTGGGAGAAAAATGCAAAGGTACAAGACAGCTTTTCCTTGCCAATATCTCTCTTTTGCAAAGAGCTACGCATTGGAAAATTCAGGGCTATGTCGTGTAGATGATGGCCTAACAGGAGGCTTTAAAATTTTCTTTCTAGTGACCTTCGTTTGGGAGAAAAATGCAAAGGTACAAGACAGCTTTTCCTTGCCAATATCTCTCTTTTGCAAAGAGCTGCGCATTGGAAAATTCAGGGCTATGTCGTGTAGATGATGGCCTAACAGGAGGCTTTAAAATTTTAATTCTAGTGTCCTTCGTTTGGGAGAAAAATGCAAAGGTACAAGATAGCTTTTCCTTGCCAATATCTCTCTTTTACAAAGAGCTACGCATTGGAAAATTCAGGGCTATGTCGTGTAGATGATGGCCTAACAGGAGGCTTTAAAATTTTCTTTCTAGTGACCTTCGTTTGGGAGAAAAATGCAAAGGTACAAGACAGCTTTTCCTTGCCAATATCTCTCTTTTGCAAAGAGCTGCGCATTGGAAAATTCAGGGCTATGTCGTGTAGATGATGGCCTAACAGGAGGCTTTAAAATTTTCTTTCTAGTGTCCTTCGTTTGGGAGAAAAATGCAATGGTACAAGACAGCTTTTCCTTGCCAATATCTCTCTTTTGCAAAGAGCTACGCATTGGAAAATTCAGGGCTATGTCGTGTAGATGATGGCCTAACAGGAGGTTTTAAAATTTTCTTTCTAGTTTCCTTCGTTTGGGAGAAAAATGCAAAGGTACAAGACAGCTTTTCCTTGCCAATATCTCTCTTTTGCAAAGAGCTGCGCATTGGAAAATTCAGGGCTATGTCGTGTAGATGATGGCATAACAGGAGGCTTTAAAATTTTAATTCTAGTGTCCTTCGTTTGGGAGAAAAATTCAAAGGTACAAGACAGCTTTTCCTTGCCAATATCTCTCTTTTGCAAAGAGCTACGCATTGGAAAATTCAGGGCTATGTCGTGTAGATGATGGCCTAACAGGAGGCTTTAAAATTTTCTTTCTAGTGACCTTCGTTTGGGAGAAAAATGCAAAGGTACAAGACAGCTTTTCCTTGCCAATATCTCTCTTTTGCAAAGAGCTGCGCATTGGAAAATTCAGGGCTATGTCGTGTAGATGATGGCCTAACAGGAGGCTTTAAAATTTTCTTTCTAGTGTCCTTCGTTTGGGAGAAAAATGCAATGGTACAAGAAAGCTTTTCCTTGCCAATATCTCTCTTTTGCAAAGAGCTGCGCATTGGAAAATTCAGGGCTATGTCGTGTAGATGATGGCCTAACAGAAGGCTTTAAAATTTTCTTTCTAGTGTCCTTCGTTTGGGAGAAAAATGCAAAGGTACTAGACAGCTTTTCCTTGCCAATATCTCTCTTTTGTAAAGAGCTACGCATTGGAAAATTCAGGACTATGTCGTGTAGATGATGGCCTAACAGTATGCTTTAAAATTTTCTTTCTAGTGACCTTCGTTTGGGAGAAAAATGCAAAGGTACCTGACAGCTTTTCCTTGCCAATATCTCTCTTTTGCAAAGAGCTGCGCATTGGAAAATTCAGGGCTATGTCGTGTAGATGATGGCCTAACAGGAGGCTTTAAAATTTTCTTTCTAGTGTCCTTCGTTTGGGAGAAAAATGCAATGGTACAAGAAAGCTTTTCCTTGCCAATATCTCTCTTTTGCAAAGAGCTGCGCATTGGAAAATTCAGGGCTATGTCGTGTAGATGATGGCCTAACAGGAGGCTTTAAAATTTTCTTTCTAGTGTCCTTCGTTTGGGAGAAAAATGCAAAGGTACAAGACAGCTTTTCCTTGCCAATATCTCTCTTTTGTAAAGAGCTACGCATTGGAAAATTCAGGACTATGTCGTGTAGATGATGGCCTAACAGGAGGCTTTAAAATTTTCTTTCTAGTGACCTTCGTTTGGGAGAAAAATGCAAAGGTACCTGACAGCTTTTCCTTGCCAATATCTCTCTTTTGCAAAGAGCTGCGCATTGGAAAATTCAGGGCTATGTCGTGTAGATGATGGCATAACAGGAGGCTTTAAAATTTTAATTCTAGTGTCCTTCGTTTGGGAGAAAAATTCAAAGGTACAAGACAGCTTTTCCTTGCCAATATCTCTCTTTTGCAAAGAGCTACGCATTGGAAAATTCAGGGCTATGTCGTGTAGATGATGGCCTAACAGGAGGCTTTAAAATTTTCTTTCTAGTGACCTTCGTTTGGGAGAAAAATGCAAAGGTACAAGACAGCTTTTCCTTGCCAATATCTCTCTTTTGCAAAGAGCTGCGCATTGGAAAATTCAGGGCTATGTCGTGTAGATGATGGCCTAACAGGAGGCTTTAAAATTTTCTTTCTAGTGTCCTTCGTTTGGGAGAAAAATGCAATGGTACAAGAAAGCTTTTCCTTGCCAATATCTCTCTTTTGCAAAGAGCTGCGCATTGGAAAATTCAGGGCTATGTCGTGTAGATGATGGCCTAACAGAAGGCTTTAAAATTTTCTTTCTAGTGTCCTTCGTTTGGGAGAAAAATGCAAAGGTACTAGACAGCTTTTCCTTGCCAATATCTCTCTTTTGTAAAGAGCTACGCATTGGAAAATTCAGGACTATGTCGTGTAGATGATGGCCTAACAGTATGCTTTAAAATTTTCTTTCTAGTGACCTTCGTTTGGGAGAAAAATGCAAAGGTACCTGACAGCTTTTCCTTGCCAATATCTCTCTTTTGCAAAGAGCTGCGCATTGGAAAATTCAGGGCTATGTCGTGTAGATGATGGCATAACAGGAGGCTTTAAAATTTTAATTCTAGTGTCCTTCGTTTGGGAGAAAAATGCAAAGGTACAAGACAGCTTTTCCTTGCCAATATCTCTCTTTTGCAAAGAGCTGCGCATTGGAAAATTCAGGGCTATTTCGTGTAGATGATGGCCTAACAGGAGGCTTTAAAATTTTCTTTCTAGTGTCCTTCGTTTGGGAGAAAAATGCAATGGTAAGAGACAGCTTTTCCTTGCCAATATCTCTCTTTTGCAAAGAGCTGCGCATTGGAAAATTCAGGGCTATTTCGTGTAGATGATGGCCTAACAGGAGGCTTTAAAATTTTCTTTCTAGTGACCTTCGTTTGGGAGAAAAATGCAAAGGTACAAGACAGCTTTTCCATGCCAATATCTCTCTTTTGCAAAGAGCTGCGCATTGGAAAATTCAGGGCTATTTCGTGTAGATGATGGCCTAACAGGAGGCTTTAAAATTTTCTTTCTAGTGTCCTTCGTTTGGGAGAAAAATGCAATGGTACAAGACAGCTTTTCCTTGCCAATATCTCTCTTTTGCAAAGAGCTACGCATTGGAAAATTCAGGGCTATGTCGTGTAGATGATGGCCTAACAGGAGGCTTTAAAATTTTCTTTCTAGTGTCCTTCGTTTGGGAGAAAAATGCAATGGTACAAGACAGCTTTTCCTTGCCAATATCTCTCTTTTGCAAAGAGCTGCGCATTGGAAAATTCAGGGCTATTTCGTGTAGATGATGGCCTAACAGGAGGTTTTAAAATTTTCTTTCTAGTTTCCTTCGTTTGGGAGAAAAATGCAAAGGTACAAGACAGCTTTTCCTTGCCAATATCTCTCTTTTGCAAAGAGCTACGCATTGGAAAATTCAGGGCTATGTCGTGTAGATGATGGCCTAACAGGAGGCTTTAAAATTTTCTTTCTAGTGACCTTCGTTTGGGAGAAAAATGCAAAGGTACAAGACAGCTTTTCCTTGCCAATATCTCTCTTTTGCAAAGAGCTGCGCATTGGAAAATTCAGGGCTATGTCGTGTAGATGATGGCCTAACAGGAGGCTTTAAAATTTTAATTCTAGTGTCCTTCGTTTGGGAGAAAAATGCAAAGGTACAAGATAGCTTTTCCTTGCCAATATCTCTCTTTTACAAAGAGCTACGCATTGGAAAATTCAGGGCTATGTCGTGTAGATGATGGCCTAACAGGAGGCTTTAAAATTTTCTTTCTAGTGACCTTCGTTTGGGAGAAAAATGCAAAGGTACAAGACAGCTTTTCCTTGCCAATATCTCTCTTTTGCAAAGAGCTGCGCATTGGAAAATTCAGGGCTATGTCGTGTAGATGATGGCCTAACAGGAGGCTTTAAAATTTTCTTTCTAGTGTCCTTCGTTTGGGAGAAAAATGCAATGGTACAAGACAGCTTTTCCTTGCCAATATCTCTCTTTTGCAAAGAGCTACGCATTGGAAAATTCAGGGCTATGTCGTGTAGATGATGGCCTAACAGGAGGCTTTAAAATTTTCTTTCTAGTGACCTTCGTTTGGGAGAAAAATGCAATGGTACAAGACAGCTTTTCCTTGCCAATATCTCTCTTTTGCAAAGAGCTGCGCATTGGAAAATTCAGGGCTATGTCGTGTAGATGATGGCCTAACAGGAGGCTTTAAAATTTTAATTCTAGTGTCCTTCGTTTGGGAGAAAAATGCAAAGGTACAAGACAGCTTTTCCTTGCCAATATCTCTCTTTTGCAAAGAGCTACGCATTGGAAAATTCAGGGCTATGTCGTGTAGATGATGGCCTAACAGGAGGCTTTAAAATTTTAATTCTAGTGTCCTTCGTTTGGGAGAAAAATGCAAAGGTACAAGACAGCTTTTCCTTGCCAATATCTCTCTTTTGCAAAGAGCTGCGCATTGGAAAATTCAGGGCTATGTCGTGTAGATGATGGCCTAACAGGAGGCTTTAAAATTTTCTTTCTAGTGTCCTTCGTTTGGGAGAAAAATGCAAAGGTACAAGACAGCTTTTCCTTGCCAATATCTCTCTTTTGCAAAGAGCTGCGCATTGGAAAATTCAGGGCTATGTCGTGTAGATGATGGCCTAACAGGAGGCTTTAAAATTTTCTTTCTAGTGTCCTTCGTTTGGGAGAAAAATGCAATGGTACAAGACAGCTTTTCCTTGCCAATATCTCTCTTTTGCAAAGAGCTGCGCATTGGAAAATTCAGGGCTATGTCGTGTAGATGATGGCCTAACAGGAGGCTTTAAAATTTTCTTTCTAGTGTCCTTCGTTTGGGAGAAAAATGCAATGGTACAAGACAGCTTTTCCTTGCCAATATCTCTCTTTTGCAAAGAGCTGCGCATTGGAAAATTCAGGGCTATTTCGTGTAGATGATGGCCTAACAGGAGGTTTTAAAATTTTCTTTCTAGTTTCCTTCGTTTGGGAGAAAAATTCAAAGGTACAAGACAGCTTTTCCTTGCCAATATCTCTCTTTTGCAAAGAGCTGCGCATTGGAAAATTCAGGGCTATGTCGTGTAGATGATGGCCTAACAGGAGGCTTTAAAATTTTCTTTCTAGTGACCTTCGTTTGGGAGAAAAATGCAAAGGTACCTGACAGCTTTTCCTTGCCAATATCTCTCTTTTGCAAAGAGCTGCGCATTGGAAAATTCAGGGCTATGTCGTGTAGATGATGGCATAACAGGAGGCTTTAAAATTTTAATTCTAGTGTCCTTCGTTTGGGAGAAAAATTCAAAGGTACAAGACAGCTTTTCCTTGCCAATATCTCTCTTTTGCAAAGAGCTACGCATTGGAAAATTCAGGGCTATGTCGTGTAGATGATGGCCTAACAGGAGGCTTTAAAATTTTCTTTCTAGTGAACTTCGTTTGGGAGAAAAATGCAAAGGTACAAGACAGCTTTTCCTTGCCAATATCTCTCTTTTGCAAAGAGCTGCGCATTGGAAAATTCAGGGCTATGTCGTGTAGATGATGGCCTAACAGGAGGCTTTAAAATTTTCTTTCTAGTGTCCTTCGTTTGGGAGAAAAATGCAATGGTACAAGAAAGCTTTTCCTTGCCAATATCTCTCTTTTGCAAAGAGCTGCGCATTGGAAAATTCAGGGCTATGTCGTGTAGATGATGGCCTAACAGAAGGCTTTAAAATTTTCTTTCTAGTGTCCTTCGTTTGGGAGAAAAATGCAAAGGTACTAGACAGCTTTTCCTTGCCAATATCTCTCTTTTGTAAAGAGCTACGCATTGGAAAATTCAGGACTATGTCGTGTAGATGATGGCCTAACAGTATGCTTTAAAATTTTCTTTCTAGTGACCTTCGTTTGGGAGAAAAATGCAAAGGTACCTGACAGCTTTTCCTTGCCAATATCTCTCTTTTGCAAAGAGCTGCGCATTGGAAAATTCAGGGCTATGTCGTGTAGATGATGGCATAACAGGAGGCTTTAAAATTTTCTTTCTAGTGTCCTTCGTTTGGGAGAAAAATGCAATGGTACAAGACAGCTTTTCCTTGCCAATATCTCTCTTTTGCAAAGAGCTACGCATTGGAAAATTCAGGGCTATGTCGTGTAGATGATGGCCTAACAGGAGGCTTTAAAATTTTCTTTCTAGTGTCCTTCGTTTGGGAGAAAAATGCAATGGTACAAGACAGCTTTTCCTTGCCAATATCTCTCTTTTGCAAAGAGCTGCGCATTGGAAAATTCAGGGCTATTTCGTGTAGATGATGGCCTAACAGGAGGTTTTAAAATTTTCTTTCTAGTTTCCTTCGTTTGGGAGAAAAATGCAAAGGTACAAGACAGCTTTTCCTTGCCAATATCTCTCTTTTGCAAAGAGCTACGCATTGGAAAATTCAGGGCTATGTCGTGTAGATGATGGCCTAACAGGAGGCTTTAAAATTTTCTTTCTAGTGACCTTCGTTTGGGAGAAAAATGCAAAGGTACAAGACAGCTTTTCCTTGCCAATATCTCTCTTTTGCAAAGAGCTGCGCATTGGAAAATTCAGGGCTATGTCGTGTAGATGATGGCCTAACAGGAGGCTTTAAAATTTTAATTCTAGTGTCCTTCGTTTGGGAGAAAAATGCAAAGGTACAAGATAGCTTTTCCTTGCCAATATCTCTCTTTTACAAAGAGCTACGCATTGGAAAATTCAGGGCTATGTCGTGTAGATGATGGCCTAACAGGAGGCTTTAAAATTTTCTTTCTAGTGACCTTCGTTTGGGAGAAAAATGCAAAGGTACAAGACAGCTTTTCCTTGCCAATATCTCTCTTTTGCAAAGAGCTGCGCATTGGAAAATTCAGGGCTATGTCGTGTAGATGATGGCCTAACAGGAGGCTTTAAAATTTTCTTTCTAGTGTCCTTCGTTTGGGAGAAAAATGCAATGGTACAAGACAGCTTTTCCTTGCCAATATCTCTCTTTTGCAAAGAGCTACGCATTGGAAAATTCAGGGCTATGTCGTGTAGATGATGGCCTAACAGGAGGCTTTAAAATTTTCTTTCTAGTGACCTTCGTTTGGGAGAAAAATGCAATGGTACAAGACAGCTTTTCCTTGCCAATATCTCTCTTTTGCAAAGAGCTGCGCATTGGAAAATTCAGGGCTATGTCGTGTAGATGATGGCCTAACAGGAGGCTTTAAAATTTTAATTCTAGTGTCCTTCGTTTGGGAGAAAAATGCAAAGGTACAAGACAGCTTTTCCTTGCCAATATCTCTCTTTTGCAAAGAGCTACGCATTGGAAAATTCAGGGCTATGTCGTGTAGATGATGGCCTAACAGGAGGCTTTAAAATTTTAATTCTAGTGTCCTTCGTTTGGGAGAAAAATGCAATGGTACAAGACAGCTTTTCCTTGCCAATATCTCTCTTTTGCAAAGAGCTGCGCATTGGAAAATTCAGGGCTATGTCGTGTAGATGATGGCCTAACAGGAGGCTTTAAAATTTTCTTTCTAGTGTCCTTCGTTTGGGAGAAAAATGCAATGGTACAAGACAGCTTTTCCTTGCCAATATCTCTCTTTTGCAAAGAGCTACGCATTGGAAAATTCAGGGCTATGTCGTGTAGATGATGGCCTAACAGGAGGCTTTAAAATTTTCTTTCTAGTGACCTTCGTTTGGGAGAAAAATGCAAAGGTACAAGACAGCTTTTCCTTGCCAATATCTCTCTTTTGCAAAGAGCTGCGCATTGGAAAATTCAGGGCTATGTCGTGTAGATGATGGCCTAACAGGAGGCTTTAAAATTTTCTTTCTAGTGTCCTTCGTTTGGGAGAAAAATGCAATGGTACAAGACAGCTTTTCCTTGCCAATATCTCTCTTTTGCAAAGAGCTGCGCATTGGAAAATTCAGGGCTATGTCGTGTAGATGATGGCCTAACAGGAGGCTTTAAAATTTTCTTTCTAGTGTCCTTCGTTTGGGAGAAAAATGCAATGGTACAAGACAGCTTTTCCTTGCCAATATCTCTCTTTTGCAAAGAGCTGCGCATTGGAAAATTCAGGGCTATTTCGTGTAGATGATGGCCTAACAGGAGGTTTTAAAATTTTCTTTCTAGTTTCCTTCGTTTGGGAGAAAAATGGAAAGGTACAAGACAGCTTTTCCTTGCCAATATCTCTCTTTTGCAAAGAGCTACGCATTGGAAAATTCAGGGCTATGTCGTGTAGATGATGGCCTAACAGGAGGCTTTAAAATTTT
>NW_026969094.1:0-55016 GCF_028390025.1 Pseudophryne corroboree
CTCCTCCACTACACCCCATCCACAACCACTACTCCTCCTCACTACACCCATGCCACTAACCACTTACTCCTCCTCTACTACACCATGCACTAACCACTTACTCCTCCTCCACTACACCCATCCACTAACTACATACTCCTCCATCCACTACTACCCATCCACTAACTACATTACTCCTCCTCCACTATACCCATCCACTAACTACTTACTCCCCTCCTCCCCACTACACCCCCCCCCATCCACTAACTACTTACTAATCCTCCCCCACTACACCCATCCACTAACCACTTACTCCTCCTCCGCTACACCCATCCACTAACTACAACCTCCTTCTCCACTACACTCATCCACTAACTACTTACTCCTCCTCCACTACACCCATCCACTAACTACTTACTCCTCCTCCACTACACCCATCCACTAACCACTTACTCCTCCTCCACTACACCCATCCACTAACCACTTACTCCTCCTCTACTACACCCATGCACTAACCACTTACTCCTCCTCCACTACACCCATCCACTAACTAATTACTCCTCCTCCACTATACCCATCCACTAACTACTTTCTCCTCCTCCACTATACCCATCCACTAACTACTTACTCTCCTCCACTACACCCATCCACTAACTACTTACTAATCCTCCTCCACTACACCCATTCACTACTTACTCCTCCTCCACTACACCGATCCACTAACCACTTACTCCTCCTCCACTACACCGATCCACTAACTACTTACTCCTCCTCCACTACACCCATCCACTAACTACTTACTCTCCTCCACTACACCCATCCACTAACCACTTACTCCTTCTCCACTATACCCACCACTAACCACTTACTCCTTATCCACTACACCCATCCACTAAGCACTTACTCCTTCTCCACTATACCCCATCCACTAACCACTACTTCTCCTCAACTCCACCCCATCCACTAACCACTACTCCTCCTCCAATACACCCATCCACTAACCACTTACTCCTACTCCACTATACCCATTCACTAACCACTTACTCCCTTCTCCACTATACCCATCCACTAACCACTTACTCCTTCTCCACTACACCCATCCACTAACCACTTAATCCTTCTCCACTACACCCATATATTAACTACTTACTCCTCCTCCACTACACCCATCCACTAACAATTTACTCCTCCTCCACTACACCCATCCACTAACTACTTACTCCTTCTCCACTACACCCATCCACTAACTACTTACTCCTCCTCCACTACACCCACCCACTAACTACTTACTCCTACTCCACTAAACCCATACCACTAACTACTTACTCCTCCTCCACTATACCCATCCACTAACTACTACTCCCTCCCACTACACCCATTCACTAACCACTACTCCTTCTCCACTACACCCATCCACTAACCACTTACACCTCCTTCTCTACATCCATCCCACTAACCACTTACTCCACTCCACTATACCAAACCACTAACTACTTACTCCTCCCTCCACTACATCCATCCACTAACCACTTACTCCTCCTCCACTATATCCATCAACTAACTACTTACTCCTCCTCCACTACACCCATCCACTAACTACTTATTCCTCCTCCACTACACCCATCCACTAACCAATACTCCTCCCACTACACCCCATCCACTACACCCATCCACTAACCACTTACTCCTCCTCCACTACACCCATCCACTAACCACTTACTCCTCCTCCACTACACCCATCCACTAATTACTTACTTTCCTCCACTACACCCATCCACTAACTACTTAACCTCCTCCTCCACTATACCCCATCCACTAACCACTACCTCCTCCTAAACTATACCCATCCACTAACCACTACACCTCCTCCACTACACCCATCCACTAACAACATACTCCACCCTCCCACTACACCCATCCACTAACTACTTACTCCTCCTCCACTACACCCATCCACAAACCAATTACTCCTCCTCCAGTACACCCATCCACTAACTACTTACTCCTCCTCCACTACACCCCATCCACTAACCACTTACTCCTCCTCCACTACACCCATCCACTAACCCACTTACTCCTCCTCCACTACACCCATCCACTAATTACTTACTTTTCCTCCACTACACCCATCCACTAACACTTACTCCTCCTCCACTATACCCATCCACTAACCACTACTCCTCCTAAACTATACCCATCCACTAACCACTTACTCCTCCACCACTACACCTATCCACTAACTACTTACTCCTCCTCCACTACACCCATCTACTAAACTACTTACTCCACCTCCACTACACCCATCCACTAACCAATTACTCCTCCTCCAGTACACCCAACCACTAACTACTTACTCCTCCTCCACTACACCCATCCACTAACCACTTACTCCTCCTCCACTACACCCATCCACTAACCCACTTACTCCTCCACCACTACACCCATCCACTAATTACTTACTTAGCCCTCCACTACACCCATCCACTAACCACTTACTACTCCTCCACTACACCCATCCACTAACCACTTACTCCTCCTAAACTATACCCATCCACTAACCACTTACTCCTCCTCCACTACACCCATCCACTAATTACTTACTTTTCTCCACTACACCCATCCACTAACTACTTACTCCTCCTCCACTATACCATCCACTAACCACTTACTCCTCCTAAACTATACCCATCCACTAACCACTTACTCCTCCTCCACTACACCCATCCACTAACTACTTACTCCTCCTCCACTACACCCATCCACTAACTACTTACTCCTCCTCCACTACACCCATCCACTAACCAATTACTCCTCCTCCATACACCCATCCACTAACTACTTACTCCTCCTCCACTACACCCATCCACTAACCACATACTCCTCCTCCACTACACCCATCCACTAACTACTTACTCCTCCTCCACTACACCCATCCACTAACCACTTACTCCTCCTCCACTACACCCATCACTAACTACTTACTTCTCCTCCACTACACCCATCCACTAACCACTTACTACTCCTCCACTACACCCATCCACTAACCACTTACTCCTCCTCCACTACACCCATCCACTAACTACTTACTCCTCCTCCACTACACCCATCCACTAACTCCCCCTCCACTACACCCATCCACTAACTGCTTACTCTTCCTCCACTACACCCATCCACTACTACTTACTCCTCCTCCACTATACCCATCCACTAACTACTTACTCCTCCTCCCACTACACCCATCCACTAACCACTTACTCCTCCTCCACTACACCCATCCACTAACCAATTACTCTCCTCCACTACACCCATCCACTACTTACTCCTCCACTACACCCATCCACTAACCACTTACTCCTCCTCCACTACACCCATCCACTAACTACTTACTCCTCCTCCACTACACCCATCCACTAACCACTTACTCCTCCTCCACTACACCCATCCACTAACCACTTACTCCTCCTCCACTACACCATCCACTAACTACTTACTCCTACTCCACTACACCCATCCACTAACTACTTACTCCTCCTCCACTACACCCCACCACTAACCACTTACTCCTCCACTACACCCATCCACTAACCAATTACTCCTCCTCCACTACAACCCATCCAATAACTACTTACTCCTCCTCCACTACACCCATCCACTAACCACTGACTCTTCCTTCACTACACCCATCCACTAACTACTTACTCCTCCTCTACTACATCCGTCCACTAACCACTTACTCCTCCTCCACTACACCCATCCACTAACTACTTACTCCTCCTCCACTACACCCATCCACTAACCACTTACTACTCCTCCACTACACCCATCCACTAACCACTTACTCCTCCCCCACTACACCCATCCACTAACCACTTACTCCTCCTCCACTACACCCATCCACTAACCACTTACTCCTCCTCCACTACACCCATCCACTAACTACTTACTCCTCCTCCACTACACCCATCCACTAACCACTTACTCCTCCTCCACTACACCCATCCACTAACCACTTACTCCACCTCCACTACACCCATCCACTAACCACTTACTCCTCCACTACACCCATCCACTAACCACTTACTCCTCCTCCGCTACACCCATCCACTAAACATTTACTCCTCCTCCACTACACCCATCCACTAACCACTTACTCCTCCTCCACTACACCCATCCACTAACCACTTACTCCTCCTCCACTACACCCATCCACTAACCACTTACTCCTCCTCTACTACACCCATGCACTAACCACTTACTCCTCCTCCACTACACCCATCCACTAACTACTTACTCCTCCTCCACTACACCCATCCACTAACTAATTACTCCTCCTCCTCTATACCCATCCACTAACTACTTTCTCCTCCTCCACTATACCCATCCACTAACTACTTACTCCTCCTCCACTACACCCATCCACTAACTACTTACTAATCCTCCCCCACTACACCCATCCACTAACCACTTACTCCTCCTCCGCTACACCCATCCACTAACTACAACCTCCTTCTCCACTACACTCATCCACTAACTACTTACTCCTCCTCCACTACACCCATCCACTAACTACTTACTCCTCCTCCACTACACCCATCCACTAACCACTTACTCCTCCTCCACTACACCCATCCACTAACCACTTACTCCTCCTCTACTACACCCATGCACTAACCACTTACTCCTCCTCCACTACACCCATCCACTAACTAATTACTCCTCCTCCACTATACCCATCCACTAACTACTTTCTCCTCCTCCACTATACCCATCCACTAACTACTTACTCCTCCTCCACTACACCCATCCACTAACTACTTACTAATCCTCCTCCACTACACCCATTCACTACTTACTCCTCCTCCACTACACCGATCCACTAACCACTTACTCCTCCTCCACTACACCGATCCACTAACTACTTACTCCTCCTCCACTACACCCATCCACTAACTACTTACTCCTCCTCCACTACACCCATCCACTAACCACTTACTCCTTCTCCACTATACCCATCCACTAACCACTTACTCCTTATCCACTACACCCATCCACTAAGCACTTACTCCTTCTCCACTATACCCATCCACTAACCACTTACTTCTCCTCCTCTACACCCATCCACTAACCACTTACTCCTCCTCCAATACACCCATCCACTAACCACTTACTCCTTCTCCACTATACCCATTCACTAACCACTTACTCCTTCTCCACTATACCCATCCACTAACCACTTACTCCTTCTCCACTACACCCATCCACTAACCACTTAATCCTTCTCCACTACTCCCATATATTAACTACTTACTCCTCCTCCACTACACCCATCCACTAACAATTTACTCCTCCTCCACTACACCCATCCACTAACTACTTACTCCTTCTCCACTACACCCATCCACTAACTACTTACTCCTCCTCCACTACACCCACCCACTAACTACTTACTCCTACTCCACTATACCCATCCACTAACTACTTACTCCTCCTCCACTATACCCATCCACTAACTACTTACTCCTCCTCCACTACACCCATTCACTAACCACTTACTCCTTCTCCACTACACCCATCCACTAACCACTTACTCCTCCTTCTCTACATCCATCCACTAACCACTTACTCCTCCTCCACTATACCAATCCACTAACTACTTACTCCTCCTCCACTACATCCATCCACTAACCACTTACTCCTCCTCCACTATATCCATCAACTAACTACTTACTCCTCCTCCACTACACCCATCCACTAACTACTTATTCCTCCTCCACTACACCCATTCACTAACTACTTACTCCTCCTTCACTAAACCGATCCACTAACCACTTACTCCTCCTCCACTACACCGATCCACTAACTACTTACTCCTCCTCCACTACACCCATCCACTAACTACTTACTCCTCCTCCACTACACCCATCCACTAACCACTTACTCCTTCTCCACTATACCCATCCACTAAGCACTTACTCCTTATCCACTACACCCATCCACTAAGCACTTACTCCTTCTCCACAACACCAATCCACTAACCACTTACTCCTCCTCCTCTACACCCATCCACTAACCACTTACTCCTCCTCCAATACACCCATCCACTAACCACTTACTCCTTCTCCACTATACCCATCCACTAACCACTTACTCCTTCTCCGCTATACCCATCCACTAACCACTTACTCCTCCTCTACACCCATCCACTAACCACTTACTCCTCCTCCACTACTCCCATCCACTAACAATTTACACCTCCTCCACTACACCCATCCACTAACTACTTACTCCTTCTCCACTACACCCATCCACTAACTACTTACTCCTTCTCCACTACACCCATCCACTAACTACTTACTCCTCCTCCACTACACCCATCCACTAACTACTTACTCCTACTCCACTATACCCATCCACTAACTACTTACTCCTCCTCCACTACACCCATCCACTAACAATTTACACCTCCTCCACTACACCCATCCACTAACTACTTACTCCTTCTCCACTACACCCATCCACTAACTACTTACTCCTCCTCCACTACACCCATCCACTAACTACTTACTCCTACTCCACTATACCCATCCACTAACTACTTACTCCTTCTCCACTACACTCATCCACTAACCACTTACTCCTTCTCCACTACACCCATCCACTAACCACTTATTCCTCCTCCTCTACACCCATCCACTAACCACTTACTCCTCCTTCTCTACATCCATCCACTAACCACTTACTCCTCCTCCACTATACCAATCCACTAACTACTTACTCCTCCTCCACTACACCCACCCACTAACTACTTACTCCTACTCCACTATACCCATCCACTAACTACTTACTCCTCCTCCACTATACCCATCCACTAACTACTTACTCCTCCTCCACTACACCCATTCACTAACCACTTACTCCTTCTCCACTACACCCATCCACTAACCACTTACTCCTCCTTCTCTACATCCATCCACTAACCACTTACTCCTCCTCCACTATACCAATCCACTAACTACTTACTCCTCCTCCACTACATCCATCCACTAACCACTTACTCCTCCTCCACTATACCCATCCACTAACTACTTACTCCTCCTCCGCTACACCCATCCACTAACTACTTACTAATCCTCCACTACACCCATACACTAACTACTTGCTCCTCCATCACTACACACATCCACCAACTACTTACTCCTCCTCTACTATACCCATCCACTAACTCCATCTCCACTACACCCATCCACTAACCACTTACTCCTCCTCCACTACACCAATCCACTAACCACTTACTCCTTTTCCACTACACCCATCCACTAACTACTTACTCCTACTCCACAACACCCATCCACTAACCACTTACTCCTCCTCCACTATACCCATCAACTAACTACTTACTCCTCCTCAACTACACCCATCCACTAACTACTTATTCCTCCTCCACTACACCCATTCACTAACTACTTACTCCTCCTCCACTACACCGATCCACTAACCACTTACTCCTCCTCCACTACACCGATCCACTAACACCTTACTCCTCCTCCACTACACCCATCCACTAAATACTTACTCCTCCTCCACTACACCCATCCACTTACTCCTCCTCCACCATACCAATCCACTAACTACTTACTCCACCTCCACTACACCAATCCACTAAGCACTTACTCCTCCTCCACTACACCCATCCAATGCTTACTCCTCCTCCACTACACCCATCCACAAACCACTTACTCCTCCACCACACCCATCCACTAGGTACTTACTACTCCTCCACCATACCAATCCACTAAGCACTTACTCCTCCTCCACTACACTCATCAACTAACCACTTACTCCTCCTCCACTACACCCATCCACTAACTACTTACTCCTCCTCCACGACACATCCATTAACCACTTACTCCACCTCCACTACACCCATCCACTAACCACTTACTCCTTCTCCACTACACCCATCCACTAACTACTTACTCCTCCTCCACTACACCCATCCACTAACCACTTACTCCTCTACCACTATACCAATCCACTAACTACTTACTCCTCCTCCACTACACTCATCCACTATTTACGCCTCCTCCACTACACCCATCCTCTAACCACTTACTCCTCCACTATACCCATCCACTAACCACTTACTCCTCGTCCACTACACCCATCCACTAACTACTTACTCCTCCACTATACCAATCAACTAACTACTTACTCCTCCTCCACTACAACCATCCGCTAACTACTTACTCCACCTCTACTACACCCATTTACTAACTACTTACTCCTCCTCCTCCACTAAACCCATCCACTAATAACTTACTCCTCCACCACTACACCCATCCACTAACTACTTACTCCTCCTCCAATACACCCATCCACTAACTACTTACTCCTCCTTCACTATATCTAAAAATTAACCACTTACTCCTCCTCCACTACACCCACCCACTAACCACTTACTCCTCCTCCATTACACCTACCCACTAACCACTTACTCCTCCTCCCCTATACCCATTCACTAACCCAGGCATGTCCAAACTGTGGCAATCCAGCTGTTGAGAAACTATACATCCCAGCATGCCCTGACACAGCTTTAGCATTCTCTGACAGCAAAACTGTGTCAAGGCATGCTGAGATATGTAGTTTCACAACAGCTGGAGGGCCGCAGTTTGGACATGCCTGCACTAACCACTTACTCCTTCACCACTACACCCATCCACTAACCACTTACTCCACGTACACTACACCCATCCACTAACTACTTACTCCTTCTCCCCTACAAGCACCCACTAACCACTTACTCCTCCACCACTACACCCACCCACTAACCACTTAGTCCTCCACCACTATACCCATCCACTAACTCCTACTCCCCTACACCCATCTGATTACCATTCCCTCCTCCTCCTCTACACCCATCCACTAACCACTTACTCCTCATACACTACACTCATCCACTAACCACTTACTCATTGTCCACTACACCCATCCCCTAACCACTTACAACTTGTCCACTACACCCATCCACTAACCATTTACTTCACCTTTAATAAACCCATCCAATAACTACTTACACCTCGTACACTACACCCATCTACTAACCACTTACTCCTCCAACCACTTACTCCTTGTCCACTATACCAATGTACAAAACACTTACTCCTCCTCCACTACACCCATCCACTAACCACTTAGTCCTTGTCCACTATACCCATCCACAAACCACTTACTCCTTGTCCACCATACCCATTCACTAACCACTCACTCCTTGTCCACTACACGCATCCAATAACCACTTACTCCTCCTTTACTAAAACCCATCCACTAACTACTTACACGTCCTTTACTACACCCATCCACTAACCACTTACTCCTCCTCCACTACACCCATGCACTAACCACTTACTCCTTTCTCCACTACACCCATCCACTAAGCAATTACTCCTTTCTCCACTACACCAATCCACTAACCACTTACTCCTCCTCCTCCACTACACCGATCTAACTACCTACTCCTCCACCACTACACCCACTAACTACTTACTCCTTCTCCACTACACCAATCCACTTACTCCTTCTCCACTACACCCATCCACTAAGTACTTACTCCTTTCTCCACTACACCCATCCACTAACCACTTACTCCTTGTCCACTATACCCATCCACTAACTACTTACACCTTGTCCACTATACCCATCCACTAACCACACACTAATTGTCCACTACACGCATCCACTAACCACTTACTCCTTCTCCACTACACCCATCCACTAAGCACTTACTCCTTTCTCCACGACACCCATCCACTAAGCAATTACTCGTTTCGCCACTACACCAATCCAGTAAGCACTTACTCCTTCTCCACTACACCAATCTAACTACCTACTCCTCCTCCACTACACCCATCCACTAACTACTTACTCCTCCTCCACTACACCCATACACTAACTACTTACTAATCCTCCACTACACCCATACACTAACTACTTGCTCCTCCATCACTACACACATCCACTAACTACTTACTCCTCCTCTACTATACCCATCCACTAACTCCATCTCCACTACACCCATCCACTAACCACTTACTCCTCCTCCACTACACCCATCCACTAACCACTTACTCCTCCTCCACTACACCAATCCACTAACCACTTACTCCTCCTCCACTACACCAATCCACTAACCACTTACTCCTTCTCCACTACACCCATCCACTAACTACTTACTCCTCCTCCACAACACCCATCCACTAACTACTTACTGCTCCTCCACTATACCCACTAACTACTTACTCCTCCACCACTACACCCATCCACTAACTACTTACTCCTCCTCCACTAACCACTTACTCCTCCTCCACTATACCCATTCACTAACTACTTACTCCTCCTCCACTACACCCATCAACAAACCACTTACTCTTCCTCCACTATACCCACTAACTACTTACTCCTCCACCACTACACCCATCCCTTAACTACTTACTCCTCCTCCGATACATCCATCCACAAACCACTTACTCCTCCTCCACTACACCCATCCACTAACCACTTACTCCTTGTCCACTACACCCATCCACTAACCACTTACTCCTCCATAACTAAACCCATCCACTAACTACTTACACCTCCTTTACTAAACACATCCACTAACCACTTACTTCTTGTCCACAACAACCATCCACTAACCACTTACTCCTCCTTTACTAAACCCATCCACTAACTACTTAAACCTCCTTTACTACACCCATCCAGTAACACCTCGTACACTACACCCATCCACTAACCACTTACTCCTTCTCCACTACACCCATCCACCAACCACTTACTCCTTATCCACTACACCCATCCACTAACTACTTACTCTTCCTCCACTACACCCATCCAGTAACCACTTACTCCTTCCTCCACTACACCCATCCACTAACTACTTACTCCTCCTCCACTACACCCATCCACTAACCACTTACTCCTCCTCCACTACACCCATCCAATAACCACTTACTCCTACACCACTATACCTATCCATTAACTACTTACTCCTCCTTTACTGCAGCTATCCACTAAATACTTATTCCACCACTACACTCATCCACTTTTTACTCCTTCTCCCCTATATCCATCCACTAACCACTTACTCCTCCGCCTACACTACACCCATCCTCTAACCACTTATTCCTTCGCCACTATACCCATCCGCTAACCACTTACCCCTCCTTCTCCACCACTACACCATACAATAGAATTACTTCGTGAAGAGGCATTGTGTTAGACCCTCTTACTCCTTTCTAATCACTGTATACAGCTACACTCATTAATCCCCCATGAGTAATCATACCATGCAAATCATTCCTCCACACCTACTGACTACTCTCACAGCCCAACCAGTAAGACTCCTAGAGAGTTCCATTTCCACCAAAGAATCCTTCCATCGTACCATATACCAGATGTTGATTCTGTTGTTTCAGTTCCTGAACAATGTCCACAACCCTGGCCAAGAAGGAAGAGTCCCGTGTGTAACCTAGAGGAGGACCAACATCACCAACATTAGATGACGGCTCACATCAGATGGGAGAGCGTTAACACACAGTGCACGGGAGAGCGCTCACACTACTACACTGGAGAGTGCTCATACACAGTGCACGGCATAGAGAGAGATTACTCACACTACTACACGGAGAGCGCTCACACAGAGCACACGGCATAGACAGATCACACACTACTACTACACGGAGAGCTCTCACACACAGTGCACGGCATAGAGAGATCACTCACACTACTACACGGAGAGCGCTCACACTACTACACGGAGAGCGCTCACACTACTACACTGGAGAGAGCATATACACAGTACACGTCATGGAGAGATCACTCACACTACTACACGGAGAGCGCTCACACACAGTGCACGGCATAGAGAGAGATTACTCACACTACTACACGGAGAGCGCTCACACACAGTGCACGTCATGGAGAGATCACTCACACTACTACACGGAGAGCGCTCACACACAGTGCACGTCATGGAGAGATCACTCACACTACTACACGGAGAGCGCTCACACACAGTACACTGCATAGAGAGATCACACACTACTACACGGGAGAGCGCTCACACACAGTACACGGCATAGAGAGATCACACACTACTACACGGAGAGCGCTCACACACAGTACACTGCATAGAGAGATCACACACTACTACACGGAGAGCGCTCACACACAGTACACTGCATAGAGAGATCACACACACTACTACACGGAGAGCGCTCACACACAGTACACGGCATAGAGAGATCACACACACTACTACACGGAGAGCGCTCACACACAGTACACGGCATAGAGAGATCACACACACTACTACATGGAGAGCGCTCACACACAGTACACGTCATGGAGAGATCACTCACACTACTACACGGAGAGCGCTCACACACAGTACACTGCATAGAGAGATCACACACACTACTACACGGAGAGCGCTCACACACAGTACACGGCATAGAGATCACTCACACTACTACACGGAGAGCGCTCACACACAGTACACGTCATGGAGAGATCACTCACACTACTACACGGAGAGCGCTCACACACAGTACACGTCATGGAGAGATCACTCACACTACTACACGGAGAGCGCTCACACACAGTACACGTCATGGAGAGATCACTCACACTACTACACTGGAGAGCGCTCACACACAGTGCACGGCATAGAGAGATCACTCACACTACTACACTGGAGAGCGCTCACACACAGTGCACGGCATAGACAGATCACTCACACTACTACACGGAGAGCGCTCACACACAGTACACGGCATAGAGAGATCACACACACTACTACACGGAGAGCGCTCACACAGAGCACACGGCATAGAGAGATCACACACACTACTACACGGAGAGCGCTCACACACAGTGCACGGCATAGAGATCACACACACTACTACACGGAGAGCGCTCACACACAGTACACGGCATAGAGAGATCACACACACTACTACACGGAGAGCTCTCACACACAGTACACGGCATAGAGAGATCACACACACTACTACACGGGAGAGCGCTCACACACAGTACACGGCATATAGAGATCACTCACTACTACACGGAGAGCGCTCACACACAGAGCACACGGCATAGAGAGATCACACACACTACTACACGGAGAGCGCTCACACACAGAGCACACGGCATAGAGAGATCACACACACTACTACACGGAGAGCGCTCACACGCAGAGCACACGGCATAGAGAGATCACACACTACTACACGGAGAGCGCTCACACACAGCACACGGCATAGAGAGATCACTCACACACTACTACACGGAGAGCGTTCACACACAGTACACGGCATATAGAGATCACTCACACTACTACACGGAGAGCGCTCACACACAGAGCACACGGCATAGAGAGATCACACACACTACTACACGGAGAGCGCTCACACACAGAGCACACGGCATAGAGAGATCACACACACTACTACACGGAGAGCGCTCACACGCAGAGCACACGGCATAGAGAGATCACACACTACTACACGGAGAGCGCTCACACACAGCACACGGCATAGAGAGATCACTCACACACTACTACACGGAGAGCGTTCACACACAGTACACGGCATATAGAGATCACTCACACTACTACACGGAGAGCGCTCACACACAGAGCACACGGCATAGAGAGATCACACACACTACTACACGGAGAGCGCTCACACACACAGCACACGGCATATAGAGATCACTCACTACTACACGGAGAGCGCTCACACACAGCACACGGCATATAGAGATCACACACTACTACACGGAGAGCGCTCACACACAGTACACAGCATAGAGAGATCACACACTACTACACGGAGAGCGCTCACACACAGTGCACGGCATAGAGAGAGATTACTCACACTACTACACGGGAGAGCGCTCACACAGAGCACACGGCATAGAGAGATCACACACACTACTACACGGGAGAGCGCTCACACAAAGTGCACGGCATAGAGAGATCACTCACACTACTACACGAAGAGCGCTCACACAAAGTGCACGGCATAGAGAGATCACTCACACTACTACACGAAGAGCGCTCACACAAAGTGCACGGCATAGAGAGATCACTCACACTACTACACGAAGAGCGCTCACACAGAGCACACGGCATAGAGAGATCACACACTACTACACGGGTGAGCGCTCACAAAGTACACGGCATAGAGAGATCACACACTACTACACGGGAGAGCGCTCACACACAGTACACGGCATAGAGAAATCACTCACACTACTACACGGGAGAGCGCTCACACACAGTACACGGCATAGAGAGATCACTCACACACAGTACACGGCATAGAGAGATCACACACTACTACACGGGAGAGCGCTCACACACAGTACACGGCATAGAGAGATCACACACTACTACACGGGAGAGCGCTCACACACAGTACACGGCATAGAGAGATCACACACACTACTACACGGGAGAGCGCTTACACACAGTACACGGCATAGAGAGATCACACACTACTACACGGGAGAGCGCTCACACACAGTACACGGCATAGAGAGATCACTCACACTACTACACGGGAGAGCGCTTACACACAGTACACGGCATAGAGGGATCACTCACACTACTACACGGGAGAGCGCTTACACACAGTACACGGCATAGAGATCTCACTCACACTACTACACGGGAGAGCGCTCACACACAGTACACGGCATAGAGGGATCACTCACACTACTACACGGGAGAGCGCTTACACACAGTACACAGCATAGAGAGATCACACACTACTACACGGAGAGCGCTCACACACAGTACACGGCATAGAGATCTCACTCACACTACTACACGGGAGAGCGCTCACACACAGTACACGGCATAGAGAGATCACTCACACTACTACACGGAGAGCGCTCACACACAGTACACGGCATAGAGAGATCACACACTACTACACGGGAGAGCGCTCACACACAGTACACAGCATAGAGAGATCACTCACACTACTACACGGAGAGCGCTCACACACAGTACACGGCATAGAGGGATCACTCACACTACTACACGGGAGAGCTCTCACACACAGTACACAGCATAGAGAGATCACTCACACTACTACACGGAGAGCGCTCACACACAGTACACGGCATAGAGGGATCACTCACACTACTACACGGGAGAGCTCTCACACACAGTACACGGCATAGAGAGATCACACACTACTACACGGGAGAGCGCTCACAAAGTACACGGCATAGAGAGATCACACACTACTACACGGGAGAGCGCTCACACACAGTACACGGCATAGAGAGATCACACACACTACTACACGGGAGAGCGCTCACAAAGTACACGGCATAGAGAGATCACTCACACTACTACACGGGAGAGCGCTCACACACAGTACACGGCATAGAGAGATCACACACTACTACACGGGAGAGCGCTCACAAAGTACACGGCATAGAGAGATCACACACTACTACACGGGAGAGCGCTCACACACAGTACACGGCATAGAGAGATCACACACACTACTACACGGGAGAGCGCTCACAAAGTACACGGCATAGAGAGATCACTCACACTACTACACGGGAGAGCGCTCACAAAGTACACGGCATAGAGAGATCACACACTACTACACGGGAGAGCGCTCACACACAGTACACGGCATAGAGAGATCACACACTACTACACGGGAGAGCGCTCATACACAGTACACGGCATAGAGAGATCACACACACTACTACACGGGAGAGCGCTTACACACAGTACACGGCATAGAGGGATCACTCACACTACTACACGGGAGAGCGCTTACACACAGTACACGGCATAGAGATCTCACTCACACTACTACACGGGAGAGCGCTCACACACAGTACACGGCATAGAGGGATCACTCACACTACTACACGGGAGAGCGCTTACACACAGTACACAGCATAGAGAGATCACACACTACTACACGGAGAGCGCTCACACACAGTACACTGCATAGAGAGATCACTCACACAACTACACGGGAGAGCGCTCACACACAGTACACGGCATAGAGGGATCACTCACACTACTACACGGGAGAGCGCTCACACACAGTACACGGCATAGAGGGATCACTCACACTACTACACGGGAGAGCGCTCACACACAGTACACTGCATAGAGAGATCACTCACACTACTACACGGGAGAGCGCTCACACACAGTACACAGCATAGAGAGATCACACACTACTACACGGGAGAGTGCTCACACACAGTACACGGCATACAGAGATCACTCACTACTACACGGAGAGCGCTCACACACAGTACACGGCATAGAGAGATCACTCACACTACTACACGGGAGAGCGCTCACACACAGTACACGGCATACAGAGATCACTCACTACTACACGGAGAGCGCTCACACACAGTACACGGCATAGAGAGATCACACACACTACTACACGGGAGAGCGCTCACACACAGTACACGGCATAGAGAGATCACACACTACTACACGGGAGAGCGCTCACAAAGTACACGGCATAGAGAGATCACACACTACTACACGGGAGAGCGCTCACACACAGTACACGGCATAGAGAGATCACACACACTACTACACGGGAGAGCGCTCACAAAGTACACGGCATAGAGAGATCACTCACACTACTACACGGGAGAGCGCTCACAAAGTACACGGCATAGAGAGATCACACACTACTACACGGGAGAGCGCTCACACACAGTACACGGCATAGAGAGATCACACACTACTACACGGGAGAGCGCTCATACACAGTACACGGCATAGAGAGATCACACACACTACTACACGGGAGAGCGCTTACACACAGTACACGGCATAGAGGGATCACTCACACTACTACACGGGAGAGCGCTTACACACAGTACACGGCATAGAGATCTCACTCACACTACTACACGGGAGAGCGCTCACACACAGTACACGGCATAGAGGGATCACTGACACTACTACACGGGAGAGCGCTTACACACAGTACACAGCATAGAGAGATCACACACTACTACACGGAGAGCGCTCACACACAGTACACGGCATAGAGATCTCACTCACACTACTACACGGGAGAGCGCTCACACACAGTACACGGCATAGAGAGATCACTCACACTACTACACGGGAGAGCGCTCACACACAGTACACGGCATAGAGGGATCACTCACACTACTACACGGGAGAGCGCTTACACACAGTACACAGCATAGAGAGATCACACACTACTACACGGGAGAGCGCTCACACACAGTACACGGCATAGAGAGATCACACACACTACTACACAGGAGAGCGCTCACACACAGTACACGGCATACAGAGATCACTCACTACTACACGGAGAGCGCTCACACACAGTACACGGCATAGAGAGATCACTCACACTACTACACGGGAGAGCGCTCACAAAGTACACGGCATAGAGAGATCACACACTACTACACGGGAGAGCGCTCACACACAGTACACAGCATAGAGAGATCACACACTACTACACGGGAGAGCGCTCACACACAGTACACTGCATAGAGAGATCACACACTACTACACGGGAGAGCGCTCACACACAGTACACGGCATAGAGAGATCACACACTACTACACGGGAGAGCGCTCACACACAGTACACGGCATAGAGAGATCACACACTACTACACGGGAGAGCGCTCACACACAGTACACGGCATAGAGAGATCACACACTACTACACGGGAGAGCGCTCACACACAGTACACGGCATAGAGAGATCACACACTACTACACGGGAGAGCGCTCACACACAGTACACTGCATAGAGAGATCACTCACACTACTACACGGGAGAGCGCTCACACACAGTACACGGCATAGAGAGATCACACACTACTACACGGGAGAGCGCTCACAAAGTACACGGCATAGAGAGATCACACACTACTACACGGGAGAGCGCTCACACACAGTACACGGCATAGAGAGATCACACACACTACTACACGGGAGAGCGCTCACAAAGTACACGGCATAGAGAGATCACTCACACTACTACACGGGAGAGCGCTCACAAAGTACACGGCATAGAGAGATCACACACTACTACACGGGAGAGCGCTCACACACAGTACACGGCATAGAGAGATCACACACTACTACACGGGAGAGCGCTCATAAACAGTACACGGCATAGAGAGATCACACACACTACTACACGGGAGAGCGCTTACACACAGTACACGGCATAGAGGGATCACTCACACTACTACACGGGAGAGCGCTTACACACAGTACACGGCATAGAGGGATCACTCACACTACTACACGGGAGAGCGCTTACACACAGTACACAGCATAGAGAGATCACACACTACTACACGGAGAGCGCTCACACACAGTACACGGCATAGAGATCTCACTCACACTACTACACGGGAGAGCGCTCACACACAGTACACGGCATAGAGAGATCACTCACACTACTACACGGGAGAGCGCTCACACACAGTACACGGCATAGAGGGATCACTCACACTACTACACGGGAGAGCTCTCACACACAGTACACAGCATAGAGAGATCACACACTACTACACGGGAGAGCGCTCACACACAGTACACGGCATACAGAGATCACTCACTACTACACGGAGAGCGCTCACACACAGTACACGGCATAGAGAGATCACTCACACTACTACACGGGAGAGCGCTCACACACAGTACACGGCATAGAGAGATCACACACTACTACACGGGAGAGCGCTCACAAAGTACACGGCATAGAGAGATCACACACTACTACACGGGAGAGCGCTCACACACAGTACACAGCATAGAGAGATCACTCACACTACTACACGGAGAGCGCTCACACACAGTACACGGCATAGAGAGATCACACACACTACTACACGGGAGAGCGCTCACAAAGTACACGGCATAGAGAGATCACTCACACTACTACACGGGAGAGCGCTCACAAAGTACACGGCATAGAGAGATCACTCACACTACTACACGGGAGAGCGCTCACACACAGTACACGGCATAGAGAGATCACACACTACTACACGGGAGAGCGCTCACAAAGTACACGGCATAGAGAGATCACACACTACTACACGGGAGAGCGCTCATACACAGTACACGGCATAGAGAGATCACACACACTACTACACGGGAGAGCGCTCATACACAGTACACGGCATAGAGAGATCACACACTACTACACGGGAGAGCGCTCACACACAGTACACGGCATAGAGAGATCACACACTACTACACGGGAGAGCGCTCATACACAGTACACGGCATAGAGAGATCACACACACTACTACACGGGAGATCGCTTACACACAGTACACGGCATAGAGGGATCACTCACACTACTACACGGGAGAGCGCTTACACACAGTACACGGCATAGAGATCTCACTCACACTACTACACGGGAGAGCGCTCACACACAGTACACGGCATAGAGGGATCACTCACACTACTACACGGGAGAGCGCTTACACACAGTACACAGCATAGAGAGATCACACACTACTACACGGAGAGCGCTCACACACAGTACACGGCATAGAGATCTCACTCACACTACTACACGGGAGAGCGCTCACACACAGTACACGGCATAGAGAGATCACTCACACTACTACACGGGAGAGCGCTCACACACAGTACACGGCATAGAGGGATCACTCACACTACTACACGGGAGAGCTCTCACACACAGTACACAGCATAGAGAGATCACACACTACTACACGGGAGAGCGCTCACACACAGTACACGGCATACAGAGATCACTCACTACTACACGGAGAGCGCTCACACACAGTACACGGCATAGAGAGATCACTCACACTACTACACTGGAGAGCGCTCACACACAGTACACGGCATAGAGAGATCACACACACTACTACACGGGAGAGCGCTCACAAAGTACACGGCATAGAGAGATCACTCACACTACTACACGGGAGAGCGCTCACAAAGTACACGGCATAGAGAGATCACACACTACTACACGGGAGAGCGCTCACACACAGTACACGGCATAGAGAGATCACACACTACTACACGGGAGAGCGCTCATACACAGTACACGGCATAGAGAGATCACTCACACTACTACACGGGAGAGCGCTCACAAAGTACACGGCATAGAGAGATCACTCACACTACTACACGGGAGAGCGCTCACACACCTTACACGGCATAGTGAGATCACACACTACTACACGGAGAGCGCTCACACACAGTACACGCCATAGAGGGATCACTCACACTACTACACGGGAGAGCGCTCACACACAGTACACGGCATAGAGAGATCACACACACTACTACACGGGAGAGCGCTCACACACCTTACACGGCATAGTGAGATCACACACTACTACACGGAGAGCGCTCACACACAGTACACGCCATAGAGGGATCACTCACACTACTACACGGGAGAGCGCTCACACACAGTACACGGCAAAGAGGGATCACTCACACTACTACACGGAGAGCGCTCACACACAGCACACGGCATAGAGAGATCACTCACTACTACACAGGAGAGCGCTCACACACAGCACACGGCATAGAGAGATCACTCACACTACTACACGGAGAGCGCTCATACACAGTACACGGCATAGAGAGATCACTCACTACTACACAGGAGAGCGCTCACACACAGTACACGGCATAGAGAGATCACACACTACTACACGGAAGAGCGCTCACAAAGTACACGGCATAGAGAGATCACACACTACTACACGGGAGAGCGCTCACACACAGTACACGGCATAGAGAGATCACACACTACTACACGGAAGAGCGCTCACAAAGTACACGGCATAGAGAGATCACACACTACTACACGGGAGAGCGCTCACACACAGCACACGGCATAGAGAGATCACACACACGACTACAGGGAGAGCGCTCACACACAGTACACGCCATAGAGAGATCACTCACACTACTACACGGAGAGCGCTCACACACAGTACACGGCAAAGAGGGATCACTCACACTACTACACAGGAGAGCGCTCACACACAGTACACGCCATAGAGAGATCACTCACACTACTACACGGAGAGCGCTCACACACAGTACACGGCAAAGAGAGATCACACACACTACTACACGGAGAGCGCTCACACACAGTACACGGCATAGAGAGATCACTCACACTACTACACGGAGAGCGCTCACACACAGCACACGGCATAGAGAGATCACACACACGACTACAGGGAGAGCGCTCACACACAGTGCACGGCATAGAGAGATCACACACACTACTACACGGGAGAGCGCTCACACACAGTACACGGCAAAGAGGGATCACTCACACTACTACACAGGAGAGCGCTCACACACAGTACACGGCATAGAGGGATCACTCACACTACTACACGGGAGAGCGCTCACACACAGTACACGGCAAAGAGAGATCACACACACTACTACACGGAGAGCGCTCACACACAGTACACGGCATAGAGAGATCACTCACACTACTACACGGAGAGCGCTCACACACAGCACACGGCATAGAGAGATCACACACACTACTACACGGGAGAGCGCTCACACACAGTACACGGCAAAGAGGGATCCCTCACACTACTACACAGGAGAGCGCTCACACACAGTACACGGCATAGAGAGATCACACACACTACTACACGGGAGAGCGCTCACACACAGTACACGGCAAAGAGGGATCCCTCACACTACTACACAGGAGAGCGCTCACACACAGTACACGGCATAGAGAGATCACACACTACTACACGGAGAGCGCTCACACACAGCACACGGCATAGAGATCACACACACTACTACACGGAGAGCGTTCACACAGTACACGGCATAGAGAGATCACTCACTACTACACGGAAAGCGCTCACACACACTACACGGCATAGAGAGATCACACACTACTACACGGAGAGCGCTCACACACAGTACATGGCATAGAGAGATCACTCACTACTACACGGGAGAGCGCTCACACATAGTACACGGCATAGAGAGATCACTCACACTACTACACGGGAGAGCGCTCACACACAGTACACGGCAATGAGAGATCTCACACACTACTACACGGAGAGCGCTCACACAGTACACGGCATATAGAGATCACACACACTACTACACGGAGAGCGCTCACACACATTACACGGCATAGAGAGATCTCACACACTACTACACGGAGAGCGCTCACACAGTACACGGCATATAGAGATCACACACACTACTACACGGAGAGCGCTCACACACAGCACACGGCATAGAGAGATCACACACACTACTACACGGAGAGCGCTCACACACAGCACACGGCATAGAGAGATCACACACACTACTACACGGAGAGCGCTCACACAGTACACGGCATAGAGAGATCACACACACTACTACACGGAGAGCGCTCACACACAGCACACGGCATAGAGAGATCACACACACTACTACACGGAGAGCGCTCACACACAGTACACGGCATAGAGAGATTACACACACTACTACACGGAGAGCGCTCACACACAGCACACGGCATAGAGAGATCACACACACACTACTACACGGAGAGCGCTCACACACAGTACACTGTATAGAGAGATCACTCACACTACTACACGGAGAGCGCTCACACACAGTACACTGCATAGAGAGATCACTCACACTACTACACGGAGAGCGCTCACACACAGTACACGGCATAGAGAGATTACACACACTACTACACGGGAGAGCACTCACACACAGTACACGGCATAGAGAGATTACACACACTACTACACGGAGAGCGCTCACACAGTACACGGCATAGAGAGATCACACGCACTACTACACGGAGAGCGCTCACACAGTACACGGCATAGAGAGATCACACACACTACTACACGGAGAGCGCTCACACAGTACACGGCATAGAGAGATCACACACACTGCTACACGGAGAGCGCTCACACACAGTACACGGCATAGAGAGATTACACACACTACTACACGGGAGAGCACTCACACACAGTACACGGCATAGAGAGATTACACACACTACTATACGGAGAGCGCTCACACAGTACACGGCATAGAGAGATCACACGCACTACGACACGGAGAGCGCTCACACAGTACACGGCATAGAGAGATCACACACACTACTACACGGAGAGCGCTCACACAGTACACGGCATAGAGAGATCACACACACTACTACACGGAGAGCGCTCACACAAAGTACACGGCATAGAGAGATCTCACACACACTACTACACGGAGAGCGCTCACACACAGTACACTGCATAGAGAGATCACACACACTACTACACGGAGAGCGCTCACACACAGTACACTGCATAGAGAGATCACACACACTACTACACGGGAGAGTGCTCACACAAAGTGCACGGCATAGAGAGATCACTCACACTACTACACACGAGAGCGCTCACACACAGTACACGGCATAGAGAGAGATCACACACACTACTACACGGGAGAGCGCTCACAAAGTACACGGCATAGAGAGATCACACACTACTACACGGGAGAGCGCTCACACACAGTACACGGCATAGGGAGATCACTCACACTACTACACGGAGAGCGCTCACACACAGCACACGGCATAGAGAGATCACACACACTACTACACGGGAGAGCGCTCACAAAGTACACGGCATAGAGAGATCACACACACTACTACACGGGAGAGCGCTCACACACAGTACACGGCATAGAGAGAGATCACACACACTACTACACGGGAGAGCGCTCACACACAGTACACGGCATAGAGGGATCACACATATTACTACACGGAGAGCGCTCACACACAGCACACGGCATAGAGAGATCACACACTACTACACGGAGAGCGCTCACACACAGTACACAGCATAGAGAGATCACACACACTACTACACGGAGAGCGCTCACACACAGTACACAGCATTGAGAGATCACACACACTACTACACGGAGAGCGCTCACACACAGCACACGGCATAGAGAGATCCCTCACACTACTACACGGAGAGCGCTCACACAGTAGACAGCATAGAGAGATCACTCACTACTACACGGAAAGCGCTCACACACACTACACGGCATAGAGAGATCACACACTACTACACGGAGAGCGCTCACACACAGTACACTGCATAGAGAGATCACACACACTACTACACGGAGAGCGCTCACACAGTAGACAGCATAGAGAGATCACTCACTACTACACGGAAAGCGCTCACACACACTACACGGCATAGAGAGATCACACACTACTACACGGAGAGCGCTCACACACAGTACACGGCATAGGGAGATCACTCACACTACTACACGGAGAGCGCTCACACACAGCACACGGCATAGAGAGATCACACACACTACTACACGGGAGAGCGCTCACAAAGTACACGGCATAGAGAGATCACACATACTACTACACGGGAGAGCGCTCACACACAGTACACGGCATAGAGAGAGATCACACACACTACTACACGGGAGAGCGCTCACACACAGTACACGGCATAGAGGGATCACACATATTACTACACGGAGAGCGCTCACACACAGCACACGGCATAGAGAGATCACACACTACTACACGGAGAGCGCTCACACACAGTACACAGCATAGAGAGATCACACACACTACTACACGGAGAGCGCTCACACACAGTACACAGCATTGAGAGATCACACACACTACTACACGGAGAGCGCTCACACACAGCACACGGCATAGAGAGATCCCTCACTACTACACAGGAGAGCGCTCACACACAGTACACGGCATAGAGAGATCACACACACTACTACACGGAGAGCGCTCACACAGTAGACAGCATAGAGAGATCACTCACTACTACACGGAAAGCGCTCACACACACTACACGGCATAGAGAGATCACACACTACTACACGGAGAGCGCTCACACACAGTACACGGCATAGAGAGATCACTCACTACTACACGGGAGAGCGCTCACACACAGTACACGGCATAGAGAGATCACTCACACTACTACACGGGAGAGAGCTCACACACAGTACACGGCATAGAGAGATCTCACACACTACTACACGGAGAGCGCTCACACAGTACACGGCATATAGAGATCACACACACTACTACACGTAGAGCGCTCACACACAGCACACGGCATAGAGAGATCACATACACTACTACACGGAGAGCGCTCACACGCAGCACACGGCATAGAGAGATCACACACACTACTACACGGAGAGCGCTCACACAGTACACGGCATAGAGAGATCACACACACTACTACACGGAGAGCGCTCACACACAGCACACGGCATAGAGAGATCACACACACACTACTACACGGAGAGCGCTCACACACAGTACACGGCATAGAGAGATTACACACACTACTACACGGGAGAGCGCTCACACACAGTACACGGCATAGAGAGATTACACACACTACTACACGGGAGAGCACTCACACACAGTACACGGCATAGAGAGATCACACACACTACTACACGGAGAGCGCCCACACACAATACACGGCATAGAGAGATCACACACACTACTACACGGAGAGCGCTCACACACAGTACACGGCATAGAGAGATTACACACACTACTACACGGAGAGCGCTCACACACAGTACACGGCATAGAGAGATTACACACACTACTACACGGAGAGCGCTCACACAGTACACGGCATAGAGAGATCACACGCACTACTACACAAAGAGCGCTCACACACAGTACACGGCATAGAGAGATCACACACACTACTACACAGAGAGCGCTCACACAGTACACGGCATAGAGAGATCACACACACTACTACACGGAGAGCGCTTACACAAAGTACACGGCATAGAGAGATCACACACACTACTACACGGAGAGCGCTCACACACAGTACACTGCATAGAGCGCTCACACACACTACTACACGGAGAGCGCTCACACACAGTACACTGCATAGAGAGATCACACACACTACTACACGGGAGAGTGCACGCACAAAGTGCACGGCATAGAGAGATCACTCACTACTACACGGAGAGCTCTCACACACAGTACACTGCATAGAGAGATCACACACTACTACACGGGAGAGCGCTCACAAAGTACACGGCATAGAGAGATCACACACTACTACACGGGAGAGCGCTCACACAAAGTACACGGCATAGAGAGATCACACACTACTACACGGAGAGCGCTCACACACAGTACACGGCATAGAGAGATCACACACACTACTACACAGGAGAGCGCTCACACACAGTACACTGCATAGAGAGATCACACACTACTACACGGAGAGCGCTCACACACAGTACACTGCATAGAGAGATCACACACACTACTACACGGGAGAGCGCTCACACACAGTACACGGCATAGAGAGATCACACACTACTACACGGAGAGCGCTCACACACAGTACACTGCATAGAGAGATCACACACACTACTACACGGAGAGCGCTCACACACAGTACACGGCATAGAGAGATCACACACACTACTACACGGGAGAGTGCTCACACACAGTACACGGCATAGAGAGATCACACACACTACTACACGGAGAGCGCTCACACACAGTACACGGCATAGAGAGATCACACACTACTACACGGAGAGCGCTCACACACAGTACACTGCATAGAGAGATCACACACACTACTACACGGAGAGCGCTCACACACAGTACACGGCATAGAGAGATCACACACTACTACACGGGAGAGCGCTCACACACAGTACACGGCATAGAGAGATCACACACACTACTACACGGAGAGCGCCCACACACAATACACGGCATAGAGAGATCACACACTACTACACGGAGAGCGCTCACACACAGTACACGGCATAGAGAGATCACACACACTACTACACAGGAGAGCGCTCACACACAGTACACTGCATAGAGAGATCACACACTACTACACGGGAGAGCGCTCACAAAGTACACGGCATAGAGAGATCACACACACTACTACACGGAGAGCGCTCACACACAGTACACGGCATAGAGAGATCACTCACACTACTACACGGAGAGCGCTCACACACAGCACACGGCATAGAGAAATCACTCACACTACTACACGGAGAGCGCTCACACACAGTGCACGGCATAGAGAGATCACACACACTACTACACGGAGAGCGCTCACACAGCACACGGCATAGAGAGATCACACACACTACTACACGGAGAGCGCTCACACAGCACACGGCATAGAGAGATCACACACACTACTACACGGAGAGCGCTCACACACAGCACACGGCATAGAGATCACACACACTACTACACGGAGAGCGCTCACACAGTAGACGGCATAGAGAGATCACACACTACTACACGGAGAGCGCTCACACACACTACACGGCATAGAGAGATCACACACTACTACACGGGAGAGCGCTCACACACAGTACACGGCATAGAGAGATCACACACACTACTACACGGAGAGCGCTCACACAGTACACGGCATAGAGAGATCACACACACTACTACACGGAGAGCGCTCACACACAGCACACGGCATAGAGAGATCACACACACTACTACACGGAGAGCACTCACACACAGTACACGGCATAGAGAGATCACACACACTACTACACGGAGAGCACTCACACACAGTACACGGCATAGAGAGATTACACACACTACTACACGGAGAGCGCTCACACACAGTACACGGCATAGAGAGATCACACACACTACTACACGGAGAGCACTCACACACAGCACACGGCATAGAGAGATCACACACACTACTACACGGAGAGCACTCACACACAGTACACGGCATAGAGAGATTACACACACTACTACACGGAGAGCACTCACACACAGTACACGGCATAGAGAGATCACTCACACTACTACACGGAGAGCGCTCACACACAGTACACGGCATAGAGAGATCACACACACTACTACACTGAGAGCGCTCACACACAGTACACGGCATAGAGAGATCACTCACACTACTACACTGAGAGCGCTCACACACAGTACACTGCATAGAGAGATTACACACACTACTACACGGAGAGCGCTCACACACAGTACACGGCATAGAGAGATTACACACACTACTACACGGAGAGCGCTCACACACAGTACACGGCATAGAGAGATTACACACTACTACACGGGAGAGCGCTCACACACAGTACACGGCATAGAAAGATTACACACACTACTACACGGGAGAGCGCTCACACACAGTACACGGCATAGAGAGATTACACACACTACTACACGGGAGAGCTCTCACACACAGTACACGGCATAGAGAGATCACTCACACTACTACACGGGAGAGCGCTCACACAGTACACGGCATAGAGAGATTACACACTACTACACGGAGAGCGCTCACACACAGTACACTGCATAGAGAGATCACACACACTACTACACGGGAGAGCTCTCACACACAGTACACGGCATAGAGAGATCACACACACTACTACACGGGAGAGCGCTCACACACAGTACACGGCATAGAGAGATCACACACTACTACACGGAGAGCACTCACACACAGTACACGGCATAGAGAGATTACACACACTACTACACGGAGAGCGCTCACACACAGTACACGGCATAGAGAGATCACACACACTACTACACGGGAGAGCGCTCACACACAGTACACGGCAAAGAGGGATCACACATACTACTACACGGGAGAGCGCTCACACAGTACACGGCATAGAGAGATCACACACTACTACACGGAGAGCGCTCACACACAGTACACTGCATAGAGAGATCACACACACTACTACACGGAGAGCGCTCACACACAGTACACGGCATAGAGAGATCACACACACTACTACACGGGAGAGTGCTCACACACAGTACACGGCATAGAGAGATCACACACACTACTACACGGAGAGCGCTCACACACAGTACACGGCATAGAGAGATCACACACTACTACACGGAGAGCGCTCACACACAGTACACTGCATAGAGAGATCACACACACTACTACACGGAGAGCGCTCACACACAGTACACGGCATAGAGAGATCACACACTACTACACGGGAGAGCGCTCACACACAGTACACGGCATAGAGAGATCACACACACTACTACACGGAGAGCGCCCACACACAATACACGGCATAGAGAGATCACACACTACTACACGGAGAGCGCTCACACACAGTACACGGCATAGAGAGATCACACACACTACTACACAGGAGAGCGCTCACACACAGTACACTGCATAGAGAGATCACACACTACTACACGGGAGAGCGCTCACAAAGTACACGGCATAGAGAGATCACACACACTACTACACGGAGAGCGCTCACACACAGTACACGGCATAGAGAGATCACTCACACTACTACACGGAGAGCGCTCACACACAGCACACGGCATAGAGAAATCACTCACACTACTACACGGAGAGCGCTCACACACAGTGCACGGCATAGAGAGATCACACACACTACTACACGGAGAGCGCTCACACAGCACACGGCATAGAGAGATCACACACACTACTACACGGAGAGCGCTCACACAGCACACGGCATAGAGAGATCACACACACTACTACACGGAGAGCGCTCACACACAGCACACGGCATAGAGATCACACACACTACTACACGGAGAGCGCTCACACAGTAGACGGCATAGAGAGATCACACACTACTACACGGAGAGCGCTCACACACACTACACGGCATAGAGAGATCACACACTACTACACGGGAGAGCGCTCACACACAGTACACGGCATAGAGAGATCACACACACTACTACACGGAGAGCGCTCACACAGTACACGGCATATAGAGATCACACACACTACTACACGGAGAGCGCTCACACACAGCACACGGCATAGAGAGATCACACACACTACTAGACGGAGAGCGCTCACACACAGCACACGGCATAGAGAGATCACACACACTACTACACGGAGAGCGCTCACACAGTACACGGCATAGAGAGATCACACACACTACTACACGGAGAGCGCTCACACACAGCACACGGCATAGAGAGATCACACACACTACTACACGGAGAGCACTCACACACAGTACACGGCATAGAGAGATCACACACACTACTACACGGAGAGCACTCACACACAGTACACGGCATAGAGAGATTACACACACTACTACACGGAGAGCGCTCACACACAGTACACGGCATAGAGAGATCACACACACTACTACACGGAGAGCACTCACACACAGCACACGGCATAGAGAGATCACACACACTACTACACGGAGAGCACTCACACACAGTACACGGCATAGAGAGATCACACACTACTACACGGAGAGCGCTCACACACAGTACACGGCATAGAGAGATCACTCACACTACTACACGGAGAGCGCTCACACACAGTACACGGCATAGAGAGATCACACACACTACTACACTGAGAGCGCTCACACACAGTACACGGCATAGAGAGATCACTCACACTACTACACGGAGAGCGCTCACACACAGTACACGGCATAGAGAGATTACACACACTACTACACGGAGAGCGCTCACACACAGTACACGGCATAGAGAGATTACACACTACTACACGGGAGAGCGCTCACACACAGTACACGGCATAGAAAGATTACACACACTACTACACGGGAGAGCGCTCACACACAGTACACGGCATAGAGAGATTACACACACTACTACACGGGAGAGCTCTCACACACAGTACACGGCATAGAGAGATCACTCACACTACTACACGGGAGAGCGCTCACACAGTACACGGCATAGAGAGATTACACACTACTACACGGAGAGCGCTCACACACAGTACACTGCATAGAGAGATCACACACACTACTACACGGGAGAGCTCTCACACACAGTACACGGCATAGAGAGATCACACACACTACTACACGGGAGAGCGCTCACACACAGTACACGGCATAGAGAGATCACACACTACTACACGGAGAGCACTCACACACAGTACACGGCATAGAGAGATTACACACACTACTACACGGAGAGCGCTCACACACAGTACACGGCATAGAGAGATCACACACACTACTACACGGGAGAGCGCTCACACACAGTACACGGCAAAGAGGGATCACACATACTACTACACGGGAGAGCGCTCACACAGTACACGGCATAGAGAGATCACACACACTACTACACGGGAGAGCGCTCACACACAGCACACGGCATAGAGAGATCACACATACTACTACACGGGAGAGCGCTCACACACAGCACACGGCATAGAGAGATCACACACTACTACACGGGAGAGCGCTCACAAAGTACACGGCATAGAGAGAGATCACACATACTACTACACGGGAGAGCGCTCACACACAGTACACGGCATAGAGAGATCACACACTACTACACGGGAGAGCGCTCACACACAGTACACGGCATAGAGAGATCACACACACTACTACACGGAGAGCGCTCACACACAGTACACGGCATAGAGAGATCACACACACTACTACACGGAGAGCGCTCACACACAGCACACGGCATAGAGAGAGATCACACACACTACTACACGGGAGAGCGCTCACACACAGCACACGGCATAGAGGGATCACACATACTACTACACGGAGAGCGCTCACACACAGCACACGGCATAGAGAGATCACACACTACTACACGGGAGAGCGCTCACAAAGTACACGGCATAGAGAGATCACACACTACTACACGGGAGAGCGCTCACACACCTTACACGGCATAGAGAGATCACTCACACACAGTACACGGCATAGAGGGATCACACACACTACTACACGGAGAGCGCTCACACACAGTACGCGGGATAGAGGGATCACACACACTACTACACGGAGAGCGCTCACACACAGTACACGGCATAGAGAGATCACACACTACTACACGGAGAGCGCTCACACAGTACACGCCATAGAGAGATCACACACACTACTACACGGAGAGCTCTCACACACAGTAGACGGCATAGAGAGATCACACACACTACTACACGGAACCCCTGCAAAACCTGACATCCAGGCTGGCTGGTTCTGAGAAGCTGCCGCTGAACCAAACGTCAGAGACTGGACGCAGCCTGGAGCACCGACACGAGCTGAACGAGCCAATCCATGGAGCCAGCCAGGGACATGACCCAAGCTAGCTTCTCCACTTTGAGTGTTTTTCCCCCAGGCTGGGGGAAAAATTGTACCACTGTGTATGAAGCGTGGCACTTGGGGCAGGGCAGAGAGCCCCTCCCAGCCTTTGCGCTCATTTAACATAACAGAGCAGAAAATTAAGAGAATGTCCCAGGACAACAGCAGGGCACAATCCGGAGAAGAATATAAACCTGCACACAGCTGGTGGGCGTGCCATGGGCTCTCAGAGGTTTATGTGATTGTGGTGTGTGCGGTGTAAGATAACGGTATCGGCGTTCCTCGTGTGTGATCTGAGAGGGACTTCAGCTGAGAATGATCCTCACAGAGCTGGTCTCCAGAAATCTTGTGGGAGCTGCCAATGTCCCAAGAAGAGAAAACCAAAAATAAGCAACAGAGAGAAGCCCCCACATCCCGTCGGGCGCAGGGTACAGAAGGAGATGGCTATGGACAAGCCTTAGAATCAAGCTGTCCGCATTCTTGGAATCATCATTATAAGATGCCAAGCTGGTATCGGCCTTTCCGGGATGGGTAAGGAGGCGGAAGGGGATAGAGCAGTCTGCGTGCCACTGGTGGACTTGTGGGCCTCCTAGAAATGAGAGCAGGCAGACCAATGCCAAGATGAAATGTCAGAGGTGCAGTGTGGGGGGCATAGACTGGCAGAGAGCAGAGGTAGGCATTTGTGTGGTACTGAACTAACGTGTCACAGTGCGGAGCCGCGCAGAGCCACGGGGCATCCATATGGGCAGAGCACCCTCAGGCCTGACAGAGCAGAATACAACTGTGGTGGCAGGTGGGGTAAGCCACAAGGGGAGAGAAGTAATTGGCAATTGCATGGACGGTGATAAACTTTAAGTTACTGCGGCTGACACTTCCCAGTGGTGACTGACCACAATATGAGAGGCCATGGCATACATAGTGTGAGGGAGCCAAGGACTTCAGACATCAGAGTATACGAGAGAGAGAGAACACCAGGGTGGAGAGAGAGAGAGAGAGAACACCAGGGTGGAGAGAGAGAGAGAGAGAACACCAGGGTGGAGAGAAAGAGAGAGAGAGAGAGAGAGAGAACACCAGGGTGGAGAGAGAGAGAGAGAGAACACCAGGGTGGAGAGAGAGAGAGAGAACACCAGGGTGGAGAGAGAGAGAGAACACCAGGGTGGAGAGAGAGAGAGAACACCAGGGTGGAGAGAGAGAGAGAGAGAGAGAACACCAGGGTGGAGAGAGAGAGAGAGAGAGAGAGAGAGAGAGAGAACACCAGGGTGGAGAGAGAGAGAGAGAGAACACCAGGGTGGAGAGAGAGAGAGAGAGAACACCAGGGTGGAGAGAGAGAGAGAGAGAACACCAGGGTGGAGAGAGAGAGAGAGAGAACACACCAGGGTGGAGAGAGAGAGAGAGAGAGAGAGAGAGAGAGAGAGAGAGAGAGGGAGAACACCAGGGTGGAGAGAGAGAGAGAGGGAGAACACCAGGGTGGAGAGAGAGAGAGAGAGAGAGAACACCAGGGTGGAGAGAGAGAGAGAGAGAGAGAGAGAGAACACCAGGGTGGAGAGAGAGAGAGAGAGAGAGAGAGGGAGAACACCAGGGTGGAGAGAGAGAGAGAGGGAGAACACCAGGGTGGAGAGAGAGAGAGAGAGAACACCATGGTGGAGAGAGAGAGAGAGAGAGAGAGAACACCAGGGTGGAGAGAGAGAGAGAGAGAGAGAGAGAGAGAGAGAGAGAACACCAGGGTGGAGAGAGAGAACACCAGGGTGGAGAGAGAGAGAACACCAGGGTGGAGAGAGGGAGAGAGAGAGAGAGAGAGAGAGAGAGAGAGGACACCGTGGGGGCGGGGGGGGAGAGAGAGAGGACACCGGGAAGGGGTGGGGGGAGAGAGAGAGAGAGAACATCAGGGTGGGGAGAGAGAGAGAGGACACCAGAGGGGGGAGAGAGAGAGGATACCAAAGGTGAGAGAGGGTATACCAGTGGGGACACAAGAGGAGAGGACACCAGAGGTGGGGGAGAGGGAGAGAGGGGGGCACAAGAGAGAGAGAGAGAGAGAGAGAGAGAGAGAGAGAGAGAGAGAGAGGGGACACCAGAGGGGGGAGAGGATACCAAAGATGAGATAGAGGATACCAGAGGGGGGAGAGAGAGGATACCAAAAAGGGGAGAGAGGACACCAAAGGGGAGAGAGCGGATACCAGAGAGGGAAGCGAGAAGGCACCAGAGGGGCGAGAGAGATATGACACCAGAGTATACGTGAGAGAGAGGACACGAGAGAAAGAGAGAGAGAGAGAGAGAGAGAGAGAGAGAGAAAGGCACCAAAGTATACAAGAGAGAAAGGGACCAGGGGGGAGTGAGAGAATGGTGCCCTCTCTCTCTTGCATCCTGAGTATACGAGAGAGAGAAGACACCAGGGGAGAGAGAGAGAGAGATGACACCAGAGGGGAAAAAGAGGGGATACGAGAGAGAGAAGGCACCAGAGTATACGAGAGAGTACACCAGGGCAGTGAGAGAGGACACGGGGGGAAGGGGGGGGGGGAGGAGAGAGAGAAGGCACCAGAGGGGGGAGAGAGAGGTATGACACCAGAGTACAGTGCCTTGCTAAAGTATTCACCCCCCCCCTCCCCCTTTTGCATTTTTCATATTTTGTTGCCTCACAACCTGGAATTACGATGGATAGTTTGAAGGTTTTGCATCATTTCATTCACAGAACATAAATACAACTTTGAAGATTTTTTTTTTTTTATTGTGAAGCAAACAACAAATAGGACAAAAATAAGATTTTAAACCTACCGGTAAATCTATTTCTCCTAGTCCGTAGAGGATGCTGGGGACTCCGTAAGGACCATGGGGTATAGACGGGCTCCGCAGGAGATGGGGCACCTAAAAAGAACTTTGACTATGGGTGTGCACTGGCTCCTCCCTCTATGCCCCTCCTCCAGACCTCAGTTAGAGAACTGTGCCCAGAGGAGATGGACAATACAAGACAGGATTTAGCAATCCAAGGGCAAGATTCATACCAGCCCACACCAATCATACCATGTAACCTGGAACATACATAACCAGTTAACAGTATGAACAAACTACAGTAACGGTCCAAGACCGATTCCAACTGTAACATAACCCTTATGTAAGCAACAACTATATACAAGTCTTGCAGAGTTTCCGCACTGGGACGGGCGCCCAGCATCCTCTACGGACTAGGAGAAATAGATTTACCGGTAGGTTTAAAATCTTATTTTCTCTTACGTCCTAGAGGATGCTGGGGACTCCGTAAGGACCATGGGGATTATACCAATGCATCCAATCGGGCGGGAGAGTGCGTTTGACTCTGCAGCACCAACTGAGCAAACGCTAGGTCCTCATCAGCCAGGGTATCAAACTTGTAGAATTTAGCAAAAGTGTTTGACCCCGACCAAGTCGCCGCTCGGCAAAGTTGTAAAGCCGAGACGCCTCGGGCAGCCGCCCAAGAAGAGCCCACCTTCCTAGTGGAATGGGCCTTAACCGAATTTGGTACCGGCAATCCAGCCGTAGAGTGAAGCTGCTGAATCGTATTACAGATCCAGCGAGCAATAGTCTGCTTTAAAGCAGGAGCGCCAATCTTATTGGCCGCATACAGGACAAACAGAGCCTCTGTTTTCCTAATTCTAGCCGTCCTGGCTACATAAATCTTTAAGGCCCTGACTACATCCAGGGATCTGGAATCCTCCAGGTCACCGGTAGCCACAGGCATCACAATAGGTTGATTCATATGGAACGACGAAACCACTTTAGGCAAAAATTGCGTACGTGTCCTCAATTCAGCTCGATCCACATGAAAAATCAAGTAGGGGCTCTTGTGTGAGAGAGCCGCCAATTCTGACACTCGCCTTGCTGATGCTAAGGCCAACAACATGACCACCTTCCAGGTAAGAAATTTCAACTCAACCTTGTTAAGCGGTTCAAACCAGTGTGATTTTAGGAACTGCAACACCACGTTCAGGTCCCATGGTGCCACTGGAGGCACAAAAGGGGGCTGGATGTGCAGCACTCCCTTTACAAACGTCTGGACTTCTGGAAGAGAAGCCAATTCCTTCTGAAAGAAAATCGAGAGGGCCGAAATCTGTACCTTAACCGAGCCTAATTTCAGGCCCATATCCACTCCTGTCTGTAGGAAGTGGAGAAGACGACCCAGATGAAAATCTTCCGTAGGTGCATTCTTGGTCTCACACCAAGACACATACTTTCGCCAGATACGGTGATAATGTTTTATCGTCACCTCCTTCCTAGCCTTTATTAAAGTAGGGATGACCTCTTCCGGAATCCCCTTTTTTGCTAGGATTCGGCGTTCAACCGCCATGCCGTCAAACGTAACCGCGGTAAGTCTTGAAATACACAGGGCCCCTCTGCAATGGGTCTTCCCTCAGAGGAAGAAGCCAGGGATCTCCTGTGAGCATCTCTTGTAGATCCGAGTACCAGGCCCTTCGAGGCCAGTCTGGGACAACGAGTATCGTTCGTACTCTTCTTCGTCTTATGATCCTCAACACTTTTGTGATGAGAGGAAGAGGAGGAAACACGTAGACCGATTTGAACACCCACGGTGTTACCAGAGCGTCCACTGCTATTGCCTGAGGGTCCCGAGACCTGGCGCAGTACCTCTGAAGTTTTTTGTTGAGGCGTGACGCCATCATGTCTATTTGAGGAGTTCCCCAAAGACGTGTTACTTCTGCAAAGACTTCTTGATGAAGTCCCCACTCTCCTGGATGGAGATCGTGTCTGCTGAGGAAGTCTGCTTCCCAGTTGTCCACTCCCGGAATGAAGACAGCTGACAGAGCGCTTACATGATTTTCCGCCCAGCGAAGGATCCTTGTGGTTTCCGCCATCGCGACTCCGCTCTTTGTCCCGCCTTGGCGGTTCACATGAGCCACTGCTGTGACATTGTCTGATTGAATCAGAACCGGTAGGTTTCGAAGAAAACTCTCCGCTTGTCGAAGGCCGTTGTAAATGGCCCTGAGTTCCAACACATTGATGTGTAGACAGGACTCCAGGTCTGACCAAAGACCCTGAAAATGTTTTCCCTGTGTGACCGCTCCCCATCCTCGGAGGCTCGCATCCGTGGTAACCAGGATCCAATCCTGAATTCCGAACCTGCGACCCTCCAGGAGGTGAGCACTTTGCAACCACCACAGGAGGGACACTCTGGTCCCTGGGGACAGAGTTATTTTCCGATGTAAGTGCAGATGGGACCCGGACCACTTGTCCAGAAGGTCCCATTGAAAAGTCCTTGCATGGAACCTGCCGAAGGGAATGGCCTCGTAGACCGCCACTATTTTCCCCAGAACTCGAGTGCATTGGTGAACTGACACCCTTTTCGGTTTTAGCAGGTCTCTGACCATGTTCTGTATGTCATGGGCTTTCTCTATTGGGAGGAAGACCTTCATTTGTTCCGTATCCAGTATCATACCTAGGAACGGTAGTCAAGTTGTCGGAATCAACTATGACTTTGGTAGATTTAGAATCCAACCGTGTTGCTGGAGCACTCTCAACGAGAGCGCCACACTGTTCAGCAATTTCTCCCTTGATCTCGCTTTTATCAGGAGATCGTCCAAGTATGGGATAATTGTGACTCCATGCTTGCGCAGGACCACCATCATTTCCACCATTATCTTGGTGAAAATCCTCGGGGCCGTGGAGAGTCCAAACGGCAACGTGTGAAATTGGTAATGACAATCCTGTACAGCGAATCTCAGGTATTCCTGATGGGGGGCATATATGGGGACATGAAGGTACGCATCCTTTATGTCCAGAGACACCATAAACTCCCCCTCCTCCATGTTGGCTATTATCGCTCTGAGAGATTCCATTTTGAATTTGAATCTTTTTATGTACAGGTTTAGGGATTTCAGATTCAAAATAGGTCTGACCGAACCGTCCGGTTTCGGGACCACAAATAGGGTTGAGTAGTAACCTCTTCCCTGCTGGTGCAGGGGAACCTTGATTATCACTTGCTGTATACACAGCGTTTGAATTGCAGCTAACACTACATCCCTTTCCGATGTGGAAGCTGGTAGGGACAATTTGAAAAATCAGCGCGGGGGCACCTCCTCAAATTCCAATTTGTAACCCTGGGAAACTATTTCCACCACCCAGGGATTCAGGTGCGAACTGACCCAGGCCTGACTGAAAAGTCGAAGACGTGCCCCCACCGGTGCGGACTCCCTCAGGGGAGCCCCAGCGTCATGCTGTGGGTTTTGGAGCAGCCGGGGAGGACTTTGGTTCCTGGGCACCTGCTGAAGCAGGTGCTCTCTTGCCTCTGCCCTTACCTCTGGCGAGGAAAGAGGATCCCTGACCTCTTTTGGACTTGTGCGACCGAAAGGACTGCATCTGATAGGGTGTTACTTTCTTTTGCTGTTGGGGTATATAAGGTAAAAAATTTGATTTACCTGCTGTGGCTGTGGAAACCAGGTCCGTCAGCCCATCCCCAAACAATACATCACCCTTGTAGGGTAGTACTTCCATATGTTTCTTGGAATCCGCATCACCCGTCCATTGGCGAGTCCATAAGGATCTTCTCGCTGAGACAGACATGGCATTGGCCCTAGAAGCTAGCAATCCAATGTCCCTTTAAGCAGCCCTCATAAATAAGACTGCGTCTTTAATATGGGCTAGAGTTAAGAATATAGTATCCTTATCCATATTATCAAAGTGATCTGTCAGCTCATCTGTCCAAGCTGCAATTGCGCTTAGTGATGAGCGGATTCGGTTTTACTCGGTTCTCAAAACCGAATCTTATTGGCTCACTGATGTCACGTGTTTTGGATAGCCAATAAGATTCGGTTTTGAGAACCGAGTAAAACCGAATCCGCTCATCACTAAAATTTGCGCTACACACCCATGCCGACGCAATTGTCGGTCTTAGCACAGCACCCGTATGAGAATAAATACACTTTAAGGTAGTTTCTTGCCTGCGATCTGCAGGGTCCTTAAGGGCCGCTGTGTCAGGAGACGGTAGCGCCACTTTCTTGGACAAGCGCGTCAGGGCTTTGTCCACAGTGGGGGGTGATTCCCAAATCTCCCTGTCCTGCTTAGGGAAGGGGTATGCCATATAAATTCTTTTGGGGATCTGCGGTCTCTTATCCGGAGTCTCCCAAGCTTTTCCAAAGAAATCATTTAATTCATGAGATGTGGGAAAATTAATAATCTGTTTCTTTTCCTTAAACATGTGTACCCTTGTGTCGGGGACCGAGGGTTCATCCTCAATATGCAACACATCCCTTATTGCCACAATCATACACTGAATGGTTTTAGTCACCCTAGGGTGCAATTTTACTTCGTCATAGTCGACACTGGAATCAGAATCCGTGTCGGTAGTAGTGTCTTGTGTTAAGGGATGCTTTTGAGACCCCGACGGGCCCTGTGAGTCGGTCCAATCTGAGGATTGACCCCCTGATGTCCCCCCTAAATCAGCCTTATCAAGCTTTTTATGTAAAGATGCCACACTTGCATTCAACATATGCCACATGTCCATCCAATGTGGAGTCGGCACAACCGACGGGGACACACCACTCATTTGCTCCACCTCCTCCTTGGAAAAGCCTTCCGCTTCAGACATGTCGACACCACATACCGACACCCCACACACACAGGGATTAACCTATAAGGGGACAAAACCCCAACCAGGCCCTTAGGAGAGACAGAGAGAGAGTATGCCAGCACACACCAGCGCTTAATAACACTGGAAAAATATGACCAGATAGCGCTTTTATATATATATAAAATGACCAGATTCCCACTCACTGCGCTCAAAATGCCCCCCTCCTCTTTTTTCCAGCCTAAATGTTCAGCAGGGGAGAGATCAGGGAGCCAGCGTTTTCCTCATGCAGCTTCTGTGGAGAAAATGGCGCTGGTTAGTGCTGGGGATCAAGCTCCGCCCACCCGACGGCGGGCTTCGGTCCTGGTGATTTTTTTAATAGAAAATGGCGGGGGATCGTAGAATTACTGCCCAGCAGCCTAATCTACCTTGTCAGTGCCCAAATGTGAGGTTTATTGCTGCCCAGGGCGCCCCCCCCCTGCACCCTTCAGTGCTGCTCTGTGTGTGTGAAAGGGAGCAATGGCGCGCAGCGCCTTACCTCATGAAGATCTGATGTCTTCTGCCGCCTGTGATGTCTTCTGCCTTCTCATACTCACCCGGCTTCTATCTTCGGCATCTGTGAGGAGGACGGCGGCGCGGCTCCGGGACGAACCCCAGGTGAGACCTGTGTTCCGACTCCCTCTGGAGCTAATGGTGTCCAGTAGCCTTAGAAGCAGTGCCCAACTTTACAAGCCAGCTCTGCTTCTCTCTCCTCAGTCCCACGTTGCAGGGAGCCTGTTGCCAACAGGACTCCCTGAAAATAAAAAACCTAACAAAATTCTTTTTCCACAGAAAACTCTGGAGAGCTCTCTGCAGTGCACCCATTCTCCTCTGGGCACAAGATCTAACTGAGGTCTGGAGGAGGGGCATAGAGGGAGGAGCCAGTGCACACCCATAGTCAAAGTTCTTTTTAGGTGCCCTATCTCCTGCGGAGCCCGTCTATACCCCATGGTCCTTACAGAGTCCCCAGCATCCTCTAGGACGTAAGAGAAATAACAGAAAACGTCAGCGTGCATAACTATTCATCCCCCTAACATCAGTACTTTGTAGAGCCACCTTTTGCAGCAATTACAGCTGCAAGTCGCTTTGGATAAGTCTCTGAGCTTGCCACTGGGATTTTTGCCCATTCCTCAAGGCAAAACTGCTCCAGCTCCTTCATGTTGGATGGTTTCCACTTGTGAACAGCGATCTTCAAGTCTGACCACAGATTCTCAATTGGATTGAGATCTGGGCTTTGACTAGGCCATTCCAACACATAATGTTTCCCCTTAAACCACTCGAGTGTTGCTTTAGCAGTATGCTTCGGGTCATTGTCCTGCTGGAAGGTGAGCCTCCGTCCCAGTCTCATTCTCATATAGTACCATAGTATTTGAGGTTGAATAGATGCAAATTGCCCATCGTGTTCAACCTGTTTTAAGTTGTGATGATTCTACATACTTGCTGAGTAATGTTTTATGACTAGTTAGCTACTAAAAATAAGAATTTACTTACCGATAATTCTATTTCTCGGAGTCCGTAGTGGATGCTGGGGTTCCTGAAAGGACCATGGGGAATAGCGGCTCCGCAGGAGACAGGGCACAAAAAGTAAAGCTTTCCGATCAGGTGGTGTGCACTGGCTCCTCCCCCTATGACCCTCCTCCAAGCCTCAGTTAGGTACTGTGCCCGGACGAGCGTACACAATAAGGGAGGAATTTTGAATCCCGGGTAAGACTCATACCAGCCACACCAATCACACCGTACAACTTGTGATCTAAACCCAGTTAACAGTATGATAACAGAGGAGCCTCTGAAAGATGGCTCCCTACAACAATAACCCGAATTAGTTAACAATAACTATGTACAATTATTGCAGATAATCCGCACTTGGGATGGGCGCCCAGCATCCACTACGGACTCCGAGAAATAGAATTATCGGTAAGTAAATTCTTATTTTCTCTATCGTCCTAGTGGATGCTGGGGTTCCTGAAAGGACCATGGGGATTATACCAAAGCTCCCAAACGGGCGGGAGAGTGCGGATGACTCTGCAGCACCGAATGAGAGAACTCCAGGTCCTCCTTAGCCAGAGTATCAAATTTGTAAAATTTTACAAACGTGTTCTCCCCTGACCACGTAGCTGCTCGGCAAAGTTGGAATGCCGAGACCCCTCGGGCAGCCGCCCAAGATGAGCCCACCTTCCTTGTGGAGTGGGCCTTTACAGATTTAGGCTGTGGCAGGCCTGCCACAGAATGTGCAAGTTGGATTGTGCTACAGATCCAACGAGCAATCGTCTGCTTAGACGCAGGAGCACCCATCTTGTTGGGTGCATACAATATAAACAACGAGTCAGATTTTCTGACTCCAGCTGTCCTTGCAATATATATTTTCAATGCTCTGACAACGTCCAGTAACTTGGAGTCCTCCAAGTCACTTGTAGCCGCAGGCACTACAATAGGCTGGTTCAGATGAAATGCTGACACCACCTTAGGGAGAAAATGCGGACGAGTCCGCAGTTCCGCCCTGTCCGAATGGAAAATCAGATATGGGCTTTTGTAAGATAAAGCTGCCAGTTCTGACACTCTCCTGGCCGAAGCCAGGGCTAGTAGCATGGTCACTTTCCATGTGAGATATTTCAAATCCACATTTTTTAGTGGTTCAAACCAATGAGATTTTAGAAAGTCCAAAACCACATTGAGATCCCACGGTGCCACTGGAGGCACCACAGGAGGCTGTATATGCAGCACTCCCTTAACAAAGGTCTGGACTTCAGGGACTGAAGCCAATTCTTTCTGGAAGAAAATCGACAGGGCCGAAATTTGAACCTTAATAGATCCCAATTTGAGACCCATAGACAATCCTGATTGCAGGAAATGTAGGAATCGACCCAGTTGAAATTCCTCCGTCGGAGCACTCCGATCCTCGCACCACGCAACATATTTTCGCCAAATGCGGTGATAATGTTGCACGGTTACTTCCTTCCTTGCTTTAATCAAAGTAGGAATGACTTCTTCCGGCATGCCTTTTTCCTTTAGGATCCGGCGTTCAACCGCCATGCCGTCAAACGCAGCCGCGGTAAGTCTTGAAACAGACAGGAAACCTGCTGAAGCAAGTCCCTCCTTAGAGGTAGAGGCCACGGATCTTCCGTGATCATCTCTTGAAGTTCCGGGTACCAAGTCCTTCTTGGCCAATCCGGAACCACTAGTATCGTTCTTACGCCTCTTTGCCGTATAATTCTCAATACTTTTGGTATGAGAGGCAGAGGAGGAAACACATACACCGACTGGTACACCCAAGGCGTTACCAGCGCGTCCACAGCTATTGCCTGCGGATCTCTTGACCTGGCGCAATACCTGTCCAGTTTTTTGTTGAGGCGAGACGCCATCATGTCCACCATTGGTCTTTCCCAACGGGTTACCAGCATGTGGAAGACTTCTGGATGAAGTCCCCACTCTCCCGGGTGAAGGTCGTGTCTGCTGAGGAAGTCTGCTTCCCAGTTGTCCACTCCCGGGATGAACACTGCTGACAGTGCTATCACATGATTCTCTGCCCAGCGAAGAATCCTTGCAGCTTCTGCCATTGCACTCCTGCTTCTTGTGCCGCCCTGTCTGTTCACATGGGCGACTGCCGTGATGTTGTCTGACTGGATCAACACCGGTTTTCCCTGAAGCAGAGGTTCTGCCTGGCTTAGAGCATTGTAGATTGCTCTTAGTTCCAGAATGTTTATGTGAAGAGACGTTTCCAGGCTCGTCCACACTCCCTGGAAGTTTCTTCCTTGTGTGACTGCTCCCCAGCCTCTCAGGCTGGCGTCCGTGGTCACCAGGATCCAATCCTGTATGCCGAATCTGCGGCCCTCCAATAGATGAGCACTCTGCAACCACCACAGAAGAGATACCCTTGTCCTTGGAGACAGGGTTATCCGCTGGTGCATCTGAAGATGCGACCCTGACCATTTGTCCAACAGATCCCTCTGGAAAATTCTTGCGTGGAATCTGCCGAATGGAATTGCTTCGTAAGAAGCCACCATTTTTCCCAGGACTCTTGTGCATTGATGTACAGACACCTTTCCTGGTTTTAGGAGGTTCCTGACAAGCTCGGATAACTCCTTGGCTTTTTCCTCCGGGAGAAAAACCTTTTTCTGAACCGTGTCCAGAATCATCCCTAGGAACAGCAGACGAGTTGTTGGCATTAACTGGGATTTTGGAATATTCAGAATCCACCCGTGCTGTTTTAGCACTTCTTGAGACAGTGCTAATCCCATCTCTAGCTGTTCTCTGGACCTTGCCCTTATCAGGAGATCGTCCAAGTATGGGATAATTAATACGCCTTTTCTTCGAAGAAGAATCATCATCTCGGCCATTACATTTGTAAAGACCCGAGGTGCCGTGGACAATCCGAACGGCAGCGTCTGAAACTGATAGTGACAGTTTTGTACGACGAACCTGAGGTACCCCTGGTGTGAGGGGTAAATTGGAACGTGGAGGTACGCATCCTTGATGTCCAAGGATACCATAAAGTCCCCTTCTTCCAGGTTCGCTATCACTGCTCTGAGTGACTCCATCTTGAACTTGAACTTCTTTATGTACAGGTTCAAGGACTTCAGATTTAGAATAGGTCTTACCGAGCCATCCGGCTTCGGTACCACAAATAGAGTGGAATAATACCCCTTTCCTTGTTGTAGAAGAGGTACCTTGACTATCACCTGCTGAGAGTACAGCTTGTGAATGGCTTCCAAGACCGTCTCCCTTTCGGAGGGGGACGTTGGTAAAGCAGACTTCAGGAAACGGCGAGGTGGATCTGTCTCTAGTTCCAACCTGTATCCCTGAGATATTATCTGCAGGATCCAGGGATCTACCTGCGAGTGAGCCCACTGCGCGCTGAAATTCTTGAGACGACCGCCCACCGCCCCCGAGTCCGCTTGAGAAGCCCCAGCGTCATGCTGAGGCTTTTGTAGAAGCGGGGGAGGGCTTCTGTTCCTGGGAAGGAGCTGCCTGTTGCTGTCTCTTCCCCCTTCCTCTGCCTCGTGGCAGATATGAATATCCCTTTGCTCTCTTGTTTTTAAAGGAACGAAAGGGCTGCGGTTGAAAAGTCGGTGTCTTTTTCTGTTGGGGAGTAACTTGAGGTAAAAAGGTGGATTTCCCGGCTGTAGCCGTGGCCACCAAATCTGATAGACCGACTCCAAATAACTCCTCCCCTTTATACGGCAAAACTTCCATATGCCGTTTTGAGTCCGCATCGCCTGACCACTGTCGCGTCCATAAACTTCTTCTGGCCGAAATGGACATAGCACTTACCCGTGATGCCAGTGTGCAGATATCCCTCTGTGCATCACGCATATAAAGAAATGCATCCTTTATTTGCTCTAAAGACAGTAAAACATTGTCCCTATCCAGGGTATCAATATTTTCAATCAGGGACTCTGACCAAGCTACTCCAGCACTGCACATCCAGGCTGTCGCTATAGCTGGTCGTAGTATAACACCTGTATGTGTGTATATACTTTTTTGGATATTTTCCATCCTCCTATCTGCTGGATCTTTAAGTGCGGCCGTCTCAGGAGAGGGTAACGCCACTTGTTTAGATAAGCGTGTGAGCGCCTTGTCCACCCTAGGAGGTGTTTCCCAGCGCGCCCTAACCTCTGGCGGGAAAGGGTATAAAGCCAATAACTTCTTTGAAATTAGCATCTTTTTATCGGGGGCAACCCACGCTTCATCACACACCTCATTTAGTTCTTCTGATTCAGGAAAAACTATAGGTAGTTTTTTCACACCCCACATAATACCCTGTTTAGTGGTACCTGTAGTATCAGCTAAATGTAACGCCTCCTTCATTGCCAAAATCATATAACGTGTGGCCCTACTGGAAAATACGGTTGATTCGTCACCGTCGCCACTGGAATCAGTGCCTGTGTCTGGGTCTGTGTCGACCGACTGAGGCAAAGGGCGTTTTACAGCCCCTGACGGTGTTTGAGGCGCCTGGACAGGCACTAATTGATTGTCCGGCCGTCTCATGTCGTCAAACGACTGCTTTAGCGTGTTGACACTATCCCGTAATTCCAAAAATAAAGGCATCCATTCTGGTGTCGACCCCCTAGGAGGTGACATCCCCATATTTGGCAATTGCTCCGCCTCCACACCAATATCGTCCTCATACATGTCGACACACACGTACCGACACACAGCAGACACACAGGGAATGCTCTTAACGAAGACAGGACCCCACTAGCCCTTTGGGGAGACAGAGGGAGAGTCTGCCAGCACACACCAAAGCGCTATATATGACAGGGATAGCCTTATAATAAGTGCTCCCTGTATAGCTGCTTTTATAATATAATTTTTGCCACTATTTTGCCCCCCCTCTCTTGTTTTACCCTGTTTCTGTAGTGCAGTGCAGGGGAGAGACCTGGGAGCCGTCCTGACCAGCGGAGCTGTGTAAGGAAAATGGCGCTGTGTGCTGAGGAGATAGGCCCCGCCCCTTTTTCGGCGGGCTCGTCTCCCGCTCTTTAGTGGATTCTGGCAGGGGTTAAATATCTCCATATAGCCCCCGGAGGCTATATGTGAGGTATTTTTTAGCCAAATAGGTTTTCATTTGCCTCCCAGGGCGCTCCCCTCCCAGCGCCCTGCACCCTCAGTGACTGCCGTGTGAAGTGTGCTGAGAGGAAAATGGCGCACAGCTGCAGTGCTGTGCGCTACCTTTAGAAGACTGAGGAGTCTTCTGCCGCCGATTCTGGACCTCTTCTTGTTTCAGCATCTGCAAGGGGGCCGGCGGCGAGGCTCCGGTGACCATCCAGGCTGTACCTGTGATCGTCCCTCTGGAGCTGATGTCCAGTAGCCAAGAAGCCAATCCATCCTGCACGCAGGTGAGTTCACTTCTTCTCCCCTAAGTCCCTCGTTGCAGTGATCCTGTTGCCAGCAGGACTCACTGTAAAATAAAAAACCTAAGCTAAACTTTTCTAAGCAGCTCTTTAGGAGAGCCACCTAGATTGCACCCTTCTCGGCCGGGCACAAAAATCTAACTGAGGCTTGGAGGAGGGTCATAGGGGGAGGAGCCAGTGCACACCACCTGATCGGAAAGCTTTACTTTTTGTGCCCTGTCTCCTGCGGAGCCGCTATTCCCCATGGTCCTTTCAGGAACCCCAGCATCCACTAGGACGATAGAGAAACTTATGTTACCCCCGGAATAATCACGTTGATATTTTAAGTATTATAACCTTGGATAGCTTTTTCATTCAGAAATGTATCCATTCCTTTTTTAAATCCAATTACAGAGTCCGCCATTACCACCTTCCCTGGCAGGGAATTCCACATCCTGATTGCCCTAACAGTGAAGAACCCTTTCCTCCGTTGCGTTCAGAACTTTCTCTCCTCCAGTCGCAGCGAGTGCCCACGTGTCCTAAACTGTGTTCTTTTAATAAATAATTCCTCTGATAACTCTTTGTGATGTCCCTTTACATATTTGAAGATATTAATAATATCTCCTCTTAGGCGCCTCTTTTCTAGTGTATACATATTCAGCCTAGTAAGTCTTTCCTTATAGTCCAGTCCTTCTAGGCCTTTAATCAATTTAGTAGCTCGCCTTTGAACACTTTCGAGTTCACTGATATCTTTTTTTATACAATGGTGCCCAAAACTGAACACAATATTCCAGGTGCGGACGTACCAATGCCTTATACAGCGACATGATTACATCCGAGTCCCTTGTCTCAATTCCCCTTTTTATGCACGCTAGCACCTTAAATCACAGGCAGACTGAAACAGGTTTTCCTGAAGAATATCCCTGTATTTAGCACCATCCGTCTTTCCCTCGACTCGAAACAGTTTCCCAGTCCCTGCTGCTGAAAAACATCCCCACAGCATGATGCTGCCACCACCATGTGGGGACGGTGTTCTTGGAGTGATGGGATGTGTGCGGTTTGCGCCAGACATAGCGTTTTCCTTGGTGGCCAAAAAGTTAAATTCTAGTCTCATCTGACCAGAGCACCTTCCTCCACACATTTGGGGAGTCGTCCACATGCCTTTTGGCAAACTCAAAACGTGTCTTCTTATTTGTAACACCAAATAATGGCTTTTTTCTGGCCACTCTTCCATAAAGCCCAGCTCTATGGAGTGTACGGCTTATTGTGGTCACATGTGCAGATACACCAGTCTCTGCTGTGGAACTCTGCAGCTCCTTCAGGGTTACCTTTGGTGCCTCTCTGATTAATGCCCTCCTTGTCCGGTCTGTGAGTTTTTGTGGCCGGCCCTCTCTTGGCAGGTTTGTTGTGGTACCATGTTCTTTCCATTTGAAGATGATGGATTTGATGGTGCTCCGGGGGATCATCAAAGATTTGGATATTTTTTTATAGCCCAACCCTGACTTGTACTTCTCAACAACTTTGTCCCTGACTTGTTTGGAGAGCTCCTTGGTCTTCATGGTGTGACGCCTCTTGCTTAGTGGTGTTGCAGCCTCTGGGGCCTTTCAGAAAAGGTGCGTTTACACTGACAGATTATGTGACAGATTGCACACAGGTGGACTACATTTCACTATTTATGTGACTTCTGAAGGAAATTGGTTGCACCAGAACTTTTTAGGGGCTTCATAGCAAAGGGGGTGACATATGCACATGCCAATTTTCACATTCTTATTTATAAAAATTATTTTTTTATATACATTTTTCTAATTTCACTTCACCAACTTAGACTATTTTGTGCAGATCCATCACATAAAATTAAGGGGAAAAAAATAAAATAAAAAATAAAAAAAATTACAGGTTGAAATGTAACAAAAATAAGAATTTACTCACCGGTAATTCTATTTCTCGTAGTCCGTAGTGGATGCTGGGAACTCCGTAAGGACCATGGGGAATAGACGGGCTCCGCAGGAGACTGGGCACTCTAAAAGAAAGATTAGGTACTATCTGGTGTGCACTGGCTCCTCCCTCTATGCCCCTCCTCCAGACCTCAGTTAGGGAAACTGTGCCCGGAAGAGCTGACACAACAAGGAAAGGATTTGGAATCCAGGGTAAGACTCATACCAGCCACACCAATCACACTGTAAAACTTGTGATAACCATACCCAGTTAACAGTATGAACAATAACTGAGCCTCCATGTACGGATGGCTCATAACAATAACCCTTTAGTGAAGCAATAACTATATACATGTATTGCAGAGAGTCCGCACTTGGGACGGGCGCCCAGCATCCACTACGGACTACGAGAAATAGAATTACCGGTGAGTAAATTCTTATTTTCTCTGACGTCCTAGTGGATGCTGGGAACTCCGTAAGGACCATGGGGATTATACCAAAGCTCCCAAACGGGCGGGAGAGTGCGGATGACTCTGCAGCACCGAATGAGCAAACTCAAGGTCCTCCTCAGCCAGGGTATCAAACTTGTAGAATTTAGCAAATGTGTTTGAACCCGACCAAGTAGCAGCTCGGCAAAGCTGTAAAGCCGAGACCCCTCGGCAGCCGCCCAAGAAGAGCCCACCTTCCTCGTGGAATGGGCTTTTACTGATTTAGGATGCGGCAGTCCAGCCGCAGAATGTGCAAGCTGAATCGTGCCACGGATCCAGCGAGCAATCGTCTGCTTAGAAGCAGGAGCACCCAGCTTGTTGGGTGCATGCAGGATAAATAGCGAGTCAGTTTTCCTGACTCCAGCCGTCCTGGAAACATAAATTTTCAAAGCCCGGACTACGTCCAGCAACTTGGAATCCTCCAAGTCCCGAGTAGCCGCAGGCACCACAATAGGTTGGTTCAAATGAAACGATGATACCACCTTTGGGAGAAATTGGGGACGAGTCCTCAATTCTGCCCTGTCGATATGGAAGATCAGATATGGGCTTTTACATGACAAAGCCGCCAATTCTGACACACGCCTAGCCGAAGCTAAGGCCAACAGCATGACCACCTTCCACGTGAGATACTTTAGCTCCACGGTCTTAAGTGGCTCAAACCAGTGAGATTTCAGGAAATCCAACACAACGTTAAGATCCCAAGGTGCCACTGGAGGCACAAAAGGGGGCTGAATATGCAGCACTCCCTTAACAAACGTCTGAACTTCAGGCAGTGAAGCCAGTTCTTTTTGAAAGAAAATAGATAGGGCCGAAATCTGGACCTTTATGGACCCCAATTTTGGGCCCATAGACACCCGACTGTAGGAAGTGCAGAAATCGACCCAGCTGGAATTCCTCTGTTGGAGCCTTCCTGGCCTCACACCAAGCGACATATTTCCGCCATATGCGGTGATAATGTTTTGCTGTCACATCCTTCCTAGCTTTTATCAGCATAGGAATCACTTCATCTGGAATGCCCTTTTCCGTTAGGATCCGGCGTTCAACCGCCATGCCGTCAAACGCAGCCGCGGTAAGTCTTGGAACAGACAGGGCCCCTGCTGTAACAGGTCCTGTCTGAGAGGCAGAGTCCATGGGTCCTCTGAGATCATTTCTTGTAGTTCTGGGTACCAAGTTCTTCTTGGCCAATCCGGAACGATGAGTATTGTTCTTATTCCTCTCTATCTTACTATCCTCAGTACCTTGGGTATGAGAGGAAGAGGAGGGAACACATAAACCGACTGGTACACCCACGGTGTCACTAGTGCGTCCACAGCTATCGCCTGAGGGTCCCTTGACCTGGCGCAATATTTTTTTAGCTTTTTGTTGAGGCGGGACGCCATCATGTCCACCTGTGGAAGTTCCCAGCGATTTACAATCTGTGTGAAGACTTCTTGATGAAGTCCCCACTCTCCCGGGTGGAGGTCGTGCCTGCTGAGGAAGTCTGCTTCCCAGTTGTCCACTACCGGAATGAACACTGCTGACAGTGCTAGCACGTGATTCTCCGCCCATCGAAGAATCCTTGTGGCTTCTGCCATTGCCATCCTGCTTCTCGTGCCGCCCTGGCAGTTTACATGGGCGACCGTCGTGATGTTGCCTGACTGAATCAGTACTGGGTGGTTTTGAAGCAGGGGCTCTGCTTGACTCAGGGCGTTGTAAATGGCCCTTAGTTCCAGTATATTTATGTGTAGTGAAGTCTCCAGACTTGACCACTGTCCTTGGAAGTTTCTTCCCTGAGTAACTGCCCCCCAACCTCGAAGGCTGGCATCCGTGGTCACCAGGACCCAGTCCTGTATGCCGAACCTGCGGCCCTCGAGAAGATGAGCACTCTGCAGCCACCACAGCAGAGACACCCTGGCCCTTGGGGACAGGGTGATCAACCGATGCATCTGAAGATGCGATCCGGACCATTTGTCCAACAGATCCCACTGAAAGATCCTTGCATGGAACCTGCCGAAGGGAATTGCTTCGTAAGAAGCCACCATCTTTCCCAGGACTTGCGTGCAGTGATGCACCGACACCTGTTTTGGTTTCAGGAGGTCCCTGACCAGAGATGACAATTCCTGGGCCTTCTCCACCGGGAGAAACACCTTCTTCTGTTCTGTGTCCAGAATCATGCCCAGGAAAAGCAGACGCGTTGCAGGAATCAGCTGCGACTTTGGGATATTCAGAATCCAGCCGTGCTGTTGCAACACTTCCTGAGAGAGTGCTACCGCTGACCAACAACTGCTCTCTGGACCTCGCCTTTATGAGGAGATCGTCCAAGTACGGGATAATTATAACTCCCTTCTTCCGAAGGAGTATCATCATTTCGGCCATTACCTTGGTAAATATTCTCGGTGCCGTGGAGAGACCAAACGGCAACGTCTGGAATTGGTAATGACAGTCCTGTACCACAAACCTGAGGTATTCCTGGTGAGGTGGGTAAACGGGGACATGCAAGTAAGCATCCTTGATGTCCAGCGACACCATAAAATCCCCCTCTTCCAGGCTTGCAATAACCGCCCTGAGCGATTCCATTTTGAACTTGAACTTCTTTATATAAGTGTTCAAGAATTTTAAATTCAGAATGGGTCTCACCGAACCGTCCGGTTTCGGTACCACAAACATTGTGGAATAGTAACCCCTGCCCTGTTGAAGGAGGGGGACCTTGATTATCACCAGCTGGAGGTACAGCTTGTGAATTGCCGCCAGTACTACCTCCCTTTCCCTGGGAGCAGCTGGCAAGGCTGATTTGAGGTAACGGCGGGGGGGGGGAGTCGCCTCGAACTCCAGCTTGTATCCCTGAGAAACAATTTGTACAGCCCAGAGATCCACTTGTGAGCGAACCCACTGGTTGCTGAAGTTTCGGAGACGCGCACCCACCGCACCTGGCTCCGCCTGTGGAGCCCCAACGTCATGCGGTGGACTTAGTGGAAGCAGGGGAGGATTTTTGTTCCTGGGAACTGGCTGCCTGGTGCAGTTTCTTTCCTCTACCCTTGCCTCTGGCCAGAAAGGATGCTCCTCTGACCCGCTTGCCTTTCTGAGGCCGAAAGGACTGCATTTGATAATACGGTGCTTTCTTAGGCTGTGAGGGAACTGAGGTAAAAAAGTCGACTTCCCAGCAGTTGCTGTGGATACGAGGTCCGAGAGACCGTCCCCAAACAATTCCTCACCCTTATAAGGCAAAACCTCAATGTGTTTTTTAGAATCAGCATCACCTGTCCACTGCCGAGTCCATAATACTCTCCTGGCAGAAATGGACATTGCATTAATTCTAGATGCCAGCAGGCAAATGTCCCTCTGGGCATCCCGCATATATAAGACGACGTCTTTTATATGTTCGATGGTTAGCAAAACAGTATCCCTGTTGAGGGAATCAATGTTGTCTGACAGGGTATCAGTCCATGCTGCTGCAGCACTACACATCCATGCTGAAGCAATAGCAGGTCTCAGTATAGTACCTGAGTGTGTATACACAGACTTCAGGATAGCTTCCTGCTTTCTATCCACAGGCTCCTTTAGGGCGGCCATATCCTGAGACGGCAGTGCCACCCTTTTAGATAAGCGTGTTAGCGCCTTGTCCACCCTAGGGGATGTTTCCCAACGTAACCTATCCGTTGGCGGGAAAGGGTACGCCATCAGTAACCTCTTAGAAATTACTAGTTTCTTATCAGGGGAACTCCACGCTTCTTCACACAAATCATTTAATTCATCAGATGGGGGAAAAGTCACTGGCTGCTTTTTCTCCCCAAACATAATACCCTTTTTGGTGGTAACCGGGTTAATATCAGAAATGTGCAATACATCTTTCATTGCAGTAATCATGCATCGGATGGCTTTTGTAGACTGTACATTTGTCTCATCCTCATCTACACTGGAGTCAGACTCCGTGTCGACATCTGTGTCTACCATCAGAGCTAGCGGGCGTTTATGAGCCCCTGACGGCTTCTGAGTCGCCTGGGCAGGCGCGGGCTGAGACCCCGGCTGTCCAAGGCTGCTGCGTCATCGAACCTTTATGTAAGGAGTTGACACTGTCGGTTAAGACCTTCCACATATCCATCCAATCAGGTGTCGGCCCCGTCGGGGGCGACACCACACTTATCTGCCTCTGCTCCGCCTCCACGTAACCCTCCTCATCAAACATGTCGACACAGCCGTACCGACACACCGCACACACACAGGGAATGCTCAGACTGAGGACAGGACCCCACAAAGTCCTTTGGGGAGACAGAGAGAGAGTATGCCAGCACACACCAGAGCGCTATATAACACAGGGATTTACACTGCTAATAAGTGATTTTCCAATAGCTGCTTGTCTGTATCGATTTGCGCCTAAATTTATGTGCCCCCCTTCCCTTTTTAACCCGTCTTGTACCTGGATACTGCAGGGGAGAGCCTGGGGAGCGTGCTTCCAGCGGAGCTGTGAAGTGAAAATGGCGCTGGTGTGCTGAGGAAGAAGGCCCCGCCCCCTCAGCGGCGGCTTCTGTCCCGCGTTTTCTATAACTTAATGGCGGGGTTTTTTACACATATACAGTTAACTGACTGTATTATGTGTATTCTTTTGCCAAAAGGTATTAAAATTGCTGCCCAGGGCGCCCCCCCCAGCGCCCTGCACCCTACAGTGACCGGAGTGTGTGGTGTGCTGTGGGAGCAATGGCGCACAGCTGCAGTGCTGTGCGCTACCTTAATGAAGACAGGAGTCTTCTGCCGCCGATTTCATCGCTTCTTCTGTCTTCTGGCTCTGCAAGGGGGACGGCGGCGCGGCTCCGGGAACGGACGATCGAGGTCAGGCCCTGTGTTCGAACCCTCTGGAGCTAATGGTGTCCAGTAGCCTAAGAAGCACAAGCTAGCTGCACGCAGGTAGGTTTGCTTCTCTCCCCTCAGTCCCACGTAGCAGTGAGTCTGTTGCCAGCAGATCTCACTGAAAATAAAAAACCTAACAAATACTTTCTTTTCTAGCAAGCTCAGGAGAGCCCACTAGGAGCACCCAGCTCTGGCCGGGCACAGATTCTAACTGAGGTCTGGAGGAGGGGCATAGAGGGAGGAGCCAGTGCACACCAGATAGTACCTAATCTTTCTTTTAGAGTGCCCAGTCTCCTGCGGAGCCCGTCTATTCCCCATGGTCCTTACGGAGTTCCCAGCATCCACTAGGACGTCAGAGAAATGTGTAAAAGCCAATGGGGTGAATACTTTAGCAAGTAACTGCATATGAGAGAGAGGACACCAGAGTGAAAGAGAGGGGATACGAGAGAGGGCACCAAAGGCGAGTGAGATTTGACACCAGAGTATCTGAGAGCGATATGACACCGGGGGGGGGGGAGTTTCGAGAGAAAAGACACCAGGGGGGGAGAGGGAAGACACCAGAGGGGGGGCCTGAGAGGTGACACCAGAGGGGGGGGGGGGGGGGGGGGGGAAGATGACACCAGAGGGGGTGGGGAGAGCGAGAGATGACACCAGAGGGGGTGGGGGGAGAGAGAGAGGACACCAGAGGGGGTGGGGGGAGAGAGAGATGACACCAGAGGGAGTGGGGGGGGGAGAGAGATGACACCAGAGGGGGTGGGGGGAGAGAGAGATGACACCAGAGGGGGTGGGGGGAGAGAGAGATGACACCAGAGGGGGTGGGGGGAAAGAGAGATGACACCAGAGGGGTGGGGGGAGAGAGAGATGACACCAGAGGGGGTGGGGGGAGAGAGAGATGACACCAGGGAGGGTGGGGGGGGAGAGAGAGATGACACCGGGGGGAGGGTCGAGAGAAAAGAAACCAGGGGGGGAGAGGGATGACACCGGAGGGGGTGAGGGGGGGGGGGGCTGATAGATGACACCAGGGGGGGGGGGGGGGGGGGGGGAGATGACACCAGAGCAGGGAGGGGGG
>NW_026969095.1:0-55013 GCF_028390025.1 Pseudophryne corroboree
GTGTCAAAATTGTATTCAATCTTTGCTGTCTATTAAAATGTTACAATGGATGAATAAAAGCACCTGTGAACTACTGTGTGGAGTCTTATTTAGCGTCTACTTCTTGTCTCCATTGAATTCCCTCCTTCTGCACAAGACAAATTGAAACAGTTGATCAGCATTTGGATGTGAGGCCTACGTAGGCCTAATTCTTGAATGCAAACTAAGTACGAACGAAGAAGCCTTACCTCTTCGAAATGAATTCCTACATTTTTAACTTACTATCATGATCATCCTTTCGGCTGGTCTTTTCGACCTGTTCATGTTTGGAACTAATTTTTATTTTTGTGGCGGTGGTGTCCACGCTGGTTGCAGGAGGTGTGGATAGTTGCTGTTACAGGCACTAAAGGCACAAGCTCTGCAGTATGTGTATATGCTGCATCCATCTCCTGGTGTGTGTCTCCCTCAAGTGGATGTCAGTTAGCAAGCCAAGCAAATGCAGTCCATACAGCCAAGCACATTGTGACATCACGTGTGTCGCATAATGATGACATCACATGTGTCGCATCATGATGACATCATAGAGTGTGCATCATGATGACTTCACAGAGCCCTCACACTGTAGTGAAAAATTGAAATCTGCCTGCCAGGATGAACGGGTTGGTTGAAACAATCCAGATTTTAGAGACAGGAGGTTCAAGGCAGCCAGGGAACCTTCCATTGCAGAATGAATGTCCCACTGCTTAAGTGATGAAGTGCAAGTGCATAGCATTGTGTCAATGTGATAATAAGCACGGAGCCAGCAGGGACAGACGGGACGGGCGGCAGACGTCTGGTGGGTGTGGTTGTCGGAGGCGGACCAAATGCAAATGATTGTGCATCAGCCAGCCAGTCAGTCAGTCAAGCAGCCAGCAAGACAGGAGAGGAGAGAAAACTCACGATGCAGGAGTGAGTGATGGAATGTGGTTGCGCGCGCCTGGGTGACTGCCTGCTTGTCAGTCCGGACTTCTCCTTCCTTCCTCCTCTTCTTTGCTGTCGCCGCCGCCGCCAACAAAAGTCAAGTCAATCTGCAGATAGTGTGAGCGTGCGTTGGGGAGGGTGATTCTCCATGATGGATTGTAGATCCTGTTTCGGTTGCGCCGGTCCCTCAGCCCACATTCGGGTTATCGCTTCTCGGCCTTTTGGCTAAGATCAAGTGTAGTATCTGTTCTTATCAGTTTAATATCTGATACGCCCCCTATCTGGGGGCCATATATTAAATGGATTTTTAGAACAGGGAGATGGAAGAAGAGCTTGCTCTGTCCACTCCACGCATTGACCCGGTATTGCAGTACCTCCGGGACCGGTGCACCTTTCCTATTCTGTATTCCAAAAATAGATGAATGCTGACTTCTCAGCTTATTCCCCAGGATTTGCAATGTTTTTTTGCCTGCTGCATTGATCAACTCTTGGATTTTGTAAGCATGCTTTTTATACTGTGTCAAAATTGTATTCAATCTTTGCTGTCTATTAAAATGTTACAATGGATGAATAAAAGCACCTGTGAACTACTGTGTGGAGTCTTATTTAGCGTCTACTTCTTGTCTCCATTGAATTCCCTCCTTCTGCACAAGACAAATTGAAACAGTTGATCAGCATTTGGATGTGAGGCCTACGTAGGCCTAATTCTTGAATGCAAACTAAGTACGAACGAAGAAGCCTTACCTCTTCGAAATGAATTCCTACATTTTTAACTTACTATCATGATCATCCTTTCGGCTGGTCTTTTCGACCTGTTCATGTTTGGAACTAATTTTTATTTTTGTGGCGGTGGTGTCCACGCTGGTTGCAGGAGGTGTGGATAGTTGCTGTTACAGGCACTAAAGGCACAAGCTCTGCAGTATGTGTATATGCTGCATCCATCTCCTGGTGTGTGTCTCCCTCAAGTGGATGTCAGTTAGCAAGCCAAGCAAATGCAGTCCATACAGCCAAGCACATTGTGACATCACGTGTGTCGCATAATGATGACATCACATGTGTCGCATCATGATGACATCATAGAGTGTGCATCATGATGACTTCACAGAGCCCTCACACTGTAGTGAAAAATTGAAATCTGCCTGCCAGGATGAACGGGTTGGTTGAAACAATCCAGATTTTAGAGACAGGAGGTTCAAGGCAGCCAGGGAACCTTCCATTGCAGAATGAATGTCCCACTGCTTAAGTGATGAAGTGCAAGTGCATAGCATTGTGTCAATGTGATAATAAGCACGGAGCCAGCAGGGACAGACGGGACGGGCGGCAGACGTCTGGTGGGTGTGGTTGTCGGAGGCGGACCAAATGCAAATGATTGTGCATCAGCCAGCCAGTCAGTCAGTCAAGCAGCCAGCAAGACAGGAGAGGAGAGAAAACTCACGATGCAGGAGTGAGTGATGGAATGTGGTTGCGCGCGCCTGGGTGACTGCCTGCTTGTCAGTCCGGACTTCTCCTTCCTTCCTCCTCTTCTTTGCTGTCGCCGCCGCCGCCAACAAAAGTCAAGTCAATCTGCAGATAGTGTGAGCGTGCGTTGGGGAGGGTGATTCTCCATGATGGATTGTAGATCCTGTTTCGGTTGCGCCGGTCCCTCAGCCCACATTCGGGTTATCGCTTCTCGGCCTTTTGGCTAAGATCAAGTGTAGTATCTGTTCTTATCAGTTTAATATCTGATACGCCCCCTATCTGGGGGCCATATATTAAATGGATTTTTAGAACAGGGAGATGGAAGAAGAGCTTGCTCTGTCCACTCCACGCATTGACCCGGTATTGCAGTACCTCCGGGACCGGTGCACCTTTCCTATTCTGTATTCCAAAAATAGATGAATGCTGACTTCTCAGCTTATTCCCCAGGATTTGCAATGTTTTTTTGCCTGCTGCATTGATCAACTCTTGGATTTTGTAAGCATGCTTTTTATACTGTGTCAAAATTGTATTCAATCTTTGCTGTCTATTAAAATGTTACAATGGATGAATAAAAGCACCTGTGAACTACTGTGTGGAGTCTTATTTAGCGTCTACTTCTTGTCTCCATTGAATTCCCTCCTTCTGCACAAGACAAATTGAAACAGTTGATCAGCATTTGGATGTGAGGCCTACGTAGGCCTAATTCTTGAATGCAAACTAAGTACGAACGAAGAAGCCTTACCTCTTCGAAATGAATTCCTACATTTTTAACTTACTATCATGATCATCCTTTCGGCTGGTCTTTTCGACCTGTTCATGTTTGGAACTAATTTTTATTTTTGTGGCGGTGGTGTCCACGCTGGTTGCAGGAGGTGTGGATAGTTGCTGTTACAGGCACTAAAGGCACAAGCTCTGCAGTATGTGTATATGCTGCATCCATCTCCTGGTGTGTGTCTCCCTCAAGTGGATGTCAGTTAGCAAGCCAAGCAAATGCAGTCCATACAGCCAAGCACATTGTGACATCACGTGTGTCGCATAATGATGACATCACATGTGTCGCATCATGATGACATCATAGAGTGTGCATCATGATGACTTCACAGAGCCCTCACACTGTAGTGAAAAATTGAAATCTGCCTGCCAGGATGAACGGGTTGGTTGAAACAATCCAGATTTTAGAGACAGGAGGTTCAAGGCAGCCAGGGAACCTTCCATTGCAGAATGAATGTCCCACTGCTTAAGTGATGAAGTGCAAGTGCATAGCATTGTGTCAATGTGATAATAAGCACGGAGCCAGCAGGGACAGACGGGACGGGCGGCAGACGTCTGGTGGGTGTGGTTGTCGGAGGCGGACCAAATGCAAATGATTGTGCATCAGCCAGCCAGTCAGTCAGTCAAGCAGCCAGCAAGACAGGAGAGGAGAGAAAACTCACGATGCAGGAGTGAGTGATGGAATGTGGTTGCGCGCAGCCTGGGTGACTGCCTGCTTGTCAGTCCGGACTTCTCCTTCCTTCCTCCTCTTCTTTGCTGTCGCCGCCGCCGCCAACAAAAGTCAAGTCAATCTGCAGATAGTGTGAGCGTGCGTTGGGGAGGGTGATTCTCCATGATGGATTGTAGATCCTGTTTCGGTTGCGCCGGTCCCTCAGCCCACATTCGGGTTATCGCTTCTCGGCCTTTTGGCTAAGATCAAGTGTAGTATCTGTTCTTATCAGTTTAATATCTGATACGCCCCCTATCTGGGGGCCATATATTAAATGGATTTTTAGAACAGGGAGATGGAAGAAGAGCTTGCTCTGTCCACTCCACGCATTGACCCGGTATTGCAGTACCTCCGGGACCGGTGCACCTTTCCTATTCTGTATTCCAAAAATAGATGAATGCTGACTTCTCAGCTTATTCCCCAGGATTTGCAATGTTTTTTTGCCTGCTGCATTGATCAACTCTTGGATTTTGTAAGCATGCTTTTTATACTGTGTCAAAATTGTATTCAATCTTTGCTGTCTATTAAAATGTTACAATGGATGAATAAAAGCACCTGTGAACTACTGTGTGGAGTCTTATTTAGCGTCTACTTCTTGTCTCCATTGAATTCCCTCCTTCTGCACAAGACAAATTGAAACAGTTGATCAGCATTTGGATGTGAGGCCTACGTAGGCCTAATTCTTGAATGCAAACTAAGTACGAACGAAGAAGCCTTACCTCTTCGAAATGAATTCCTACATTTTTAACTTACTATCATGATCATCCTTTCGGCTGGTCTTTTCGACCTGTTCATGTTTGGAACTAATTTTTATTTTTGTGGCGGTGGTGTCCACGCTGGTTGCAGGAGGTGTGGATAGTTGCTGTTACAGGCACTAAAGGCACAAGCTCTGCAGTATGTGTATATGCTGCATCCATCTCCTGGTGTGTGTCTCCCTCAAGTGGATGTCAGTTAGCAAGCCAAGCAAATGCAGTCCATACAGCCAAGCACATTGTGACATCACGTGTGTCGCATAATGATGACATCACATGTGTCGCATCATGATGACATCATAGAGTGTGCATCATGATGACTTCACAGAGCCCTCACACTGTAGTGAAAAATTGAAATCTGCCTGCCAGGATGAACGGGTTGGTTGAAACAATCCAGATTTTAGAGACAGGAGGTTCAAGGCAGCCAGGGAACCTTCCATTGCAGAATGAATGTCCCACTGCTTAAGTGATGAAGTGCAAGTGCATAGCATTGTGTCAATGTGATAATAAGCACGGAGCCAGCAGGGACAGACGGGACGGGCGGCAGACGTCTGGTGGGTGTGGTTGTCGGAGGCGGACCAAATGCAAATGATTGTGCATCAGCCAGCCAGTCAGTCAGTCAAGCAGCCAGCAAGACAGGAGAGGAGAGAAAACTCACGATGCAGGAGTGAGTGATGGAATGTGGTTGCGCGCGCCTGGGTGACTGCCTGCTTGTCAGTCCGGACTTCTCCTTCCTTCCTCCTCTTCTTTGCTGTCGCCGCCGCCGCCAACAAAAGTCAAGTCAATCTGCAGATAGTGTGAGCGTGCGTTGGGGAGGGTGATTCTCCATGATGGATTGTAGATCCTGTTTCGGTTGCGCCGGTCCCTCAGCCCACATTCGGGTTATCGCTTCTCGGCCTTTTGGCTAAGATCAAGTGTAGTATCTGTTCTTATCAGTTTAATATCTGATACGCCCCCTATCTGGGGGCCATATATTAAATGGATTTTTAGAACAGGGAGATGGAAGAAGAGCTTGCTCTGTCCACTCCACGCATTGACCCGGTATTGCAGTACCTCCGGGACCGGTGCACCTTTCCTATTCTGTATTCCAAAAATAGATGAATGCTGACTTCTCAGCTTATTCCCCAGGATTTGCAATGTTTTTTTGCCTGCTGCATTGATCAACTCTTGGATTTTGTAAGCATGCTTTTTATACTGTGTCAAAATTGTATTCAATCTTTGCTGTCTATTAAAATGTTACAATGGATGAATAAAAGCACCTGTGAACTACTGTGTGGAGTCTTATTTAGCGTCTACTTCTTGTCTCCATTGAATTCCCTCCTTCTGCACAAGACAAATTGAAACAGTTGATCAGCATTTGGATGTGAGGCCTACGTAGGCCTAATTCTTGAATGCAAACTAAGTACGAACGAAGAAGCCTTACCTCTTCGAAATGAATTCCTACATTTTTAACTTACTATCATGATCATCCTTTCGGCTGGTCTTTTCGACCTGTTCATGTTTGGAACTAATTTTTATTTTTGTGGCGGTGGTGTCCACGCTGGTTGCAGGAGGTGTGGATAGTTGCTGTTACAGGCACTAAAGGCACAAGCTCTGCAGTATGTGTATATGCTGCATCCATCTCCTGGTGTGTGTCTCCCTCAAGTGGATGTCAGTTAGCAAGCCAAGCAAATGCAGTCCATACAGCCAAGCACATTGTGACATCACGTGTGTCGCATAATGATGACATCACATGTGTCGCATCATGATGACATCATAGAGTGTGCATCATGATGACTTCACAGAGCCCTCACACTGTAGTGAAAAATTGAAATCTGCCTGCCAGGATGAACGGGTTGGTTGAAACAATCCAGATTTTAGAGACAGGAGGTTCAAGGCAGCCAGGGAACCTTCCATTGCAGAATGAATGTCCCACTGCTTAAGTGATGAAGTGCAAGTGCATAGCATTGTGTCAATGTGATAATAAGCACGGAGCCAGCAGGGACAGACGGGACGGGCGGCAGACGTCTGGTGGGTGTGGTTGTCGGAGGCGGACCAAATGCAAATGATTGTGCATCAGCCAGCCAGTCAGTCAGTCAAGCAGCCAGCAAGACAGGAGAGGAGAGAAAACTCACGATGCAGGAGTGAGTGATGGAATGTGGTTGCGCGCGCCTGGGTGACTGCCTGCTTGTCAGTCCGGACTTCTCCTTCCTTCCTCCTCTTCTTTGCTGTCGCCGCCGCCGCCAACAAAAGTCAAGTCAATCTGCAGATAGTGTGAGCGTGCGTTGGGGAGGGTGATTCTCCATGATGGATTGTAGATCCTGTTTCGGTTGCGCCGGTCCCTCAGCCCACATTCGGGTTATCGCTTCTCGGCCTTTTGGCTAAGATCAAGTGTAGTATCTGTTCTTATCAGTTTAATATCTGATACGCCCCCTATCTGGGGGCCATATATTAAATGGATTTTTAGAACAGGGAGATGGAAGAAGAGCTTGCTCTGTCCACTCCACGCATTGACCCGGTATTGCAGTACCTCCGGGACCGGTGCACCTTTCCTATTCTGTATTCCAAAAATAGATGAATGCTGACTTCTCAGCTTATTCCCCAGGATTTGCAATGTTTTTTTGCCTGCTGCATTGATCAACTCTTGGATTTTGTAAGCATGCTTTTTATACTGTGTCAAAATTGTATTCAATCTTTGCTGTCTATTAAAATGTTACAATGGATGAATAAAAGCACCTGTGAACTACTGTGTGGAGTCTTATTTAGCGTCTACTTCTTGTCTCCATTGAATTCCCTCCTTCTGCACAAGACAAATTGAAACAGTTGATCAGCATTTGGATGTGAGGCCTACGTAGGCCTAATTCTTGAATGCAAACTAAGTACGAACGAAGAAGCCTTACCTCTTCGAAATGAATTCCTACATTTTTAACTTACTATCATGATCATCCTTTCGGCTGGTCTTTTCGACCTGTTCATGTTTGGAACTAATTTTTATTTTTGTGGCGGTGGTGTCCACGCTGGTTGCAGGAGGTGTGGATAGTTGCTGTTACAGGCACTAAAGGCACAAGCTCTGCAGTATGTGTATATGCTGCATCCATCTCCTGGTGTGTGTCTCCCTCAAGTGGATGTCAGTTAGCAAGCCAAGCAAATGCAGTCCATACAGCCAAGCACATTGTGACATCACGTGTGTCGCATAATGATGACATCACATGTGTCGCATCATGATGACATCATAGAGTGTGCATCATGATGACTTCACAGAGCCCTCACACTGTAGTGAAAAATTGAAATCTGCCTGCCAGGATGAACGGGTTGGTTGAAACAATCCAGATTTTAGAGACAGGAGGTTCAAGGCAGCCAGGGAACCTTCCATTGCAGAATGAATGTCCCACTGCTTAAGTGATGAAGTGCAAGTGCATAGCATTGTGTCAATGTGATAATAAGCACGGAGCCAGCAGGGACAGACGGGACGGGCGGCAGACGTCTGGTGGGTGTGGTTGTCGGAGGCGGACCAAATGCAAATGATTGTGCATCAGCCAGCCAGTCAGTCAGTCAAGCAGCCAGCAAGACAGGAGAGGAGAGAAAACTCACGATGCAGGAGTGAGTGATGGAATGTGGTTGCGCGCGCCTGGGTGACTGCCTGCTTGTCAGTCCGGACTTCTCCTTCCTTCCTCCTCTTCTTTGCTGTCGCCGCCGCCGCCAACAAAAGTCAAGTCAATCTGCAGATAGTGTGAGCGTGCGTTGGGGAGGGTGATTCTCCATGATGGATTGTAGATCCTGTTTCGGTTGCGCCGGTCCCTCAGCCCACATTCGGGTTATCGCTTCTCGGCCTTTTGGCTAAGATCAAGTGTAGTATCTGTTCTTATCAGTTTAATATCTGATACGCCCCCTATCTGGGGGCCATATATTAAATGGATTTTTAGAACAGGGAGATGGAAGAAGAGCTTGCTCTGTCCACTCCACGCATTGACCCGGTATTGCAGTACCTCCGGGACCGGTGCACCTTTCCTATTCTGTATTCCAAAAATAGATGAATGCTGACTTCTCAGCTTATTCCCCAGGATTTGCAATGTTTTTTTGCCTGCTGCATTGATCAACTCTTGGATTTTGTAAGCATGCTTTTTATACTGTGTCAAAATTGTATTCAATCTTTGCTGTCTATTAAAATGTTACAATGGATGAATAAAAGCACCTGTGAACTACTGTGTGGAGTCTTATTTAGCGTCTACTTCTTGTCTCCATTGAATTCCCTCCTTCTGCACAAGACAAATTGAAACAGTTGATCAGCATTTGGATGTGAGGCCTACGTAGGCCTAATTCTTGAATGCAAACTAAGTACGAACGAAGAAGCCTTACCTCTTCGAAATGAATTCCTACATTTTTAACTTACTATCATGATCATCCTTTCGGCTGGTCTTTTCGACCTGTTCATGTTTGGAACTAATTTTTATTTTTGTGGCGGTGGTGTCCACGCTGGTTGCAGGAGGTGTGGATAGTTGCTGTTACAGGCACTAAAGGCACAAGCTCTGCAGTATGTGTATATGCTGCATCCATCTCCTGGTGTGTGTCTCCCTCAAGTGGATGTCAGTTAGCAAGCCAAGCAAATGCAGTCCATACAGCCAAGCACATTGTGACATCACGTGTGTCGCATAATGATGACATCACATGTGTCGCATCATGATGACATCATAGAGTGTGCATCATGATGACTTCACAGAGCCCTCACACTGTAGTGAAAAATTGAAATCTGCCTGCCAGGATGAACGGGTTGGTTGAAACAATCCAGATTTTAGAGACAGGAGGTTCAAGGCAGCCAGGGAACCTTCCATTGCAGAATGAATGTCCCACTGCTTAAGTGATGAAGTGCAAGTGCATAGCATTGTGTCAATGTGATAATAAGCACGGAGCCAGCAGGGACAGACGGGACGGGCGGCAGACGTCTGGTGGGTGTGGTTGTCGGAGGCGGACCAAATGCAAATGATTGTGCATCAGCCAGCCAGTCAGTCAGTCAAGCAGCCAGCAAGACAGGAGAGGAGAGAAAACTCACGATGCAGGAGTGAGTGATGGAATGTGGTTGCGCGCGCCTGGGTGACTGCCTGCTTGTCAGTCCGGACTTCTCCTTCCTTCCTCCTCTTCTTTGCTGTCGCCGCCGCCGCCAACAAAAGTCAAGTCAATCTGCAGATAGTGTGAGCGTGCGTTGGGGAGGGTGATTCTCCATGATGGATTGTAGATCCTGTTTCGGTTGCGCCGGTCCCTCAGCCCACATTCGGGTTATCGCTTCTCGGCCTTTTGGCTAAGATCAAGTGTAGTATCTGTTCTTATCAGTTTAATATCTGATACGCCCCCTATCTGGGGGCCATATATTAAATGGATTTTTAGAACAGGGAGATGGAAGAAGAGCTTGCTCTGTCCACTCCACGCATTGACCCGGTATTGCAGTACCTCCGGGACCGGTGCACCTTTCCTATTCTGTATTCCAAAAATAGATGAATGCTGACTTCTCAGCTTATTCCCCAGGATTTGCAATGTTTTTTTGCCTGCTGCATTGATCAACTCTTGGATTTTGTAAGCATGCTTTTTATACTGTGTCAAAATTGTATTCAATCTTTGCTGTCTATTAAAATGTTACAATGGATGAATAAAAGCACCTGTGAACTACTGTGTGGAGTCTTATTTAGCGTCTACTTCTTGTCTCCATTGAATTCCCTCCTTCTGCACAAGACAAATTGAAACAGTTGATCAGCATTTGGATGTGAGGCCTACGTAGGCCTAATTCTTGAATGCAAACTAAGTACGAACGAAGAAGCCTTACCTCTTCGAAATGAATTCCTACATTTTTAACTTACTATCATGATCATCCTTTCGGCTGGTCTTTTCGACCTGTTCATGTTTGGAACTAATTTTTATTTTTGTGGCGGTGGTGTCCACGCTGGTTGCAGGAGGTGTGGATAGTTGCTGTTACAGGCACTAAAGGCACAAGCTCTGCAGTATGTGTATATGCTGCATCCATCTCCTGGTGTGTGTCTCCCTCAAGTGGATGTCAGTTAGCAAGCCAAGCAAATGCAGTCCATACAGCCAAGCACATTGTGACATCACGTGTGTCGCATAATGATGACATCACATGTGTCGCATCATGATGACATCATAGAGTGTGCATCATGATGACTTCACAGAGCCCTCACACTGTAGTGAAAAATTGAAATCTGCCTGCCAGGATGAACGGGTTGGTTGAAACAATCCAGATTTTAGAGACAGGAGGTTCAAGGCAGCCAGGGAACCTTCCATTGCAGAATGAATGTCCCACTGCTTAAGTGATGAAGTGCAAGTGCATAGCATTGTGTCAATGTGATAATAAGCACGGAGCCAGCAGGGACAGACGGGACGGGCGGCAGACGTCTGGTGGGTGTGGTTGTCGGAGGCGGACCAAATGCAAATGATTGTGCATCAGCCAGCCAGTCAGTCAGTCAAGCAGCCAGCAAGACAGGAGAGGAGAGAAAACTCACGATGCAGGAGTGAGTGATGGAATGTGGTTGCGCGCGCCTGGGTGACTGCCTGCTTGTCAGTCCGGACTTCTCCTTCCTTCCTCCTCTTCTTTGCTGTCGCCGCCGCCGCCAACAAAAGTCAAGTCAATCTGCAGATAGTGTGAGCGTGCGTTGGGGAGGGTGATTCTCCATGATGGATTGTAGATCCTGTTTCGGTTGCGCCGGTCCCTCAGCCCACATTCGGGTTATCGCTTCTCGGCCTTTTGGCTAAGATCAAGTGTAGTATCTGTTCTTATCAGTTTAATATCTGATACGCCCCCTATCTGGGGGCCATATATTAAATGGATTTTTAGAACAGGGAGATGGAAGAAGAGCTTGCTCTGTCCACTCCACGCATTGACCCGGTATTGCAGTACCTCCGGGACCGGTGCACCTTTCCTATTCTGTATTCCAAAAATAGATGAATGCTGACTTCTCAGCTTATTCCCCAGGATTTGCAATGTTTTTTTGCCTGCTGCATTGATCAACTCTTGGATTTTGTAAGCATGCTTTTTATACTGTGTCAAAATTGTATTCAATCTTTGCTGTCTATTAAAATGTTACAATGGATGAATAAAAGCACCTGTGAACTACTGTGTGGAGTCTTATTTAGCGTCTACTTCTTGTCTCCATTGAATTCCCTCCTTCTGCACAAGACAAATTGAAACAGTTGATCAGCATTTGGATGTGAGGCCTACGTAGGCCTAATTCTTGAATGCAAACTAAGTACGAACGAAGAAGCCTTACCTCTTCGAAATGAATTCCTACATTTTTAACTTACTATCATGATCATCCTTTCGGCTGGTCTTTTCGACCTGTTCATGTTTGGAACTAATTTTTATTTTTGTGGCGGTGGTGTCCACGCTGGTTGCAGGAGGTGTGGATAGTTGCTGTTACAGGCACTAAAGGCACAAGCTCTGCAGTATGTGTATATGCTGCATCCATCTCCTGGTGTGTGTCTCCCTCAAGTGGATGTCAGTTAGCAAGCCAAGCAAATGCAGTCCATACAGCCAAGCACATTGTGACATCACGTGTGTCGCATAATGATGACATCACATGTGTCGCATCATGATGACATCATAGAGTGTGCATCATGATGACTTCACAGAGCCCTCACACTGTAGTGAAAAATTGAAATCTGCCTGCCAGGATGAACGGGTTGGTTGAAACAATCCAGATTTTAGAGACAGGAGGTTCAAGGCAGCCAGGGAACCTTCCATTGCAGAATGAATGTCCCACTGCTTAAGTGATGAAGTGCAAGTGCATAGCATTGTGTCAATGTGATAATAAGCACGGAGCCAGCAGGGACAGACGGGACGGGCGGCAGACGTCTGGTGGGTGTGGTTGTCGGAGGCGGACCAAATGCAAATGATTGTGCATCAGCCAGCCAGTCAGTCAGTCAAGCAGCCAGCAAGACAGGAGAGGAGAGAAAACTCACGATGCAGGAGTGAGTGATGGAATGTGGTTGCGCGCGCCTGGGTGACTGCCTGCTTGTCAGTCCGGACTTCTCCTTCCTTCCTCCTCTTCTTTGCTGTCGCCGCCGCCGCCAACAAAAGTCAAGTCAATCTGCAGATAGTGTGAGCGTGCGTTGGGGAGGGTGATTCTCCATGATGGATTGTAGATCCTGTTTCGGTTGCGCCGGTCCCTCAGCCCACATTCGGGTTATCGCTTCTCGGCCTTTTGGCTAAGATCAAGTGTAGTATCTGTTCTTATCAGTTTAATATCTGATACGCCCCCTATCTGGGGGCCATATATTAAATGGATTTTTAGAACAGGGAGATGGAAGAAGAGCTTGCTCTGTCCACTCCACGCATTGACCCGGTATTGCAGTACCTCCGGGACCGGTGCACCTTTCCTATTCTGTATTCCAAAAATAGATGAATGCTGACTTCTCAGCTTATTCCCCAGGATTTGCAATGTTTTTTTGCCTGCTGCATTGATCAACTCTTGGATTTTGTAAGCATGCTTTTTATACTGTGTCAAAATTGTATTCAATCTTTGCTGTCTATTAAAATGTTACAATGGATGAATAAAAGCACCTGTGAACTACTGTGTGGAGTCTTATTTAGCGTCTACTTCTTGTCTCCATTGAATTCCCTCCTTCTGCACAAGACAAATTGAAACAGTTGATCAGCATTTGGATGTGAGGCCTACGTAGGCCTAATTCTTGAATGCAAACTAAGTACGAACGAAGAAGCCTTACCTCTTCGAAATGAATTCCTACATTTTTAACTTACTATCATGATCATCCTTTCGGCTGGTCTTTTCGACCTGTTCATGTTTGGAACTAATTTTTATTTTTGTGGCGGTGGTGTCCACGCTGGTTGCAGGAGGTGTGGATAGTTGCTGTTACAGGCACTAAAGGCACAAGCTCTGCAGTATGTGTATATGCTGCATCCATCTCCTGGTGTGTGTCTCCCTCAAGTGGATGTCAGTTAGCAAGCCAAGCAAATGCAGTCCATACAGCCAAGCACATTGTGACATCACGTGTGTCGCATAATGATGACATCACATGTGTCGCATCATGATGACATCATAGAGTGTGCATCATGATGACTTCACAGAGCCCTCACACTGTAGTGAAAAATTGAAATCTGCCTGCCAGGATGAACGGGTTGGTTGAAACAATCCAGATTTTAGAGACAGGAGGTTCAAGGCAGCCAGGGAACCTTCCATTGCAGAATGAATGTCCCACTGCTTAAGTGATGAAGTGCAAGTGCATAGCATTGTGTCAATGTGATAATAAGCACGGAGCCAGCAGGGACAGACGGGACGGGCGGCAGACGTCTGGTGGGTGTGGTTGTCGGAGGCGGACCAAATGCAAATGATTGTGCATCAGCCAGCCAGTCAGTCAGTCAAGCAGCCAGCAAGACAGGAGAGGAGAGAAAACTCACGATGCAGGAGTGAGTGATGGAATGTGGTTGCGCGCGCCTGGGTGACTGCCTGCTTGTCAGTCCGGACTTCTCCTTCCTTCCTCCTCTTCTTTGCTGTCGCCGCCGCCGCCAACAAAAGTCAAGTCAATCTGCAGATAGTGTGAGCGTGCGTTGGGGAGGGTGATTCTCCATGATGGATTGTAGATCCTGTTTCGGTTGCGCCGGTCCCTCAGCCCACATTCGGGTTATCGCTTCTCGGCCTTTTGGCTAAGATCAAGTGTAGTATCTGTTCTTATCAGTTTAATATCTGATACGCCCCCTATCTGGGGGCCATATATTAAATGGATTTTTAGAACAGGGAGATGGAAGAAGAGCTTGCTCTGTCCACTCCACGCATTGACCCGGTATTGCAGTACCTCCGGGACCGGTGCACCTTTCCTATTCTGTATTCCAAAAATAGATGAATGCTGACTTCTCAGCTTATTCCCCAGGATTTGCAATGTTTTTTTGCCTGCTGCATTGATCAACTCTTGGATTTTGTAAGCATGCTTTTTATACTGTGTCAAAATTGTATTCAATCTTTGCTGTCTATTAAAATGTTACAATGGATGAATAAAAGCACCTGTGAACTACTGTGTGGAGTCTTATTTAGCGTCTACTTCTTGTCTCCATTGAATTCCCTCCTTCTGCACAAGACAAATTGAAACAGTTGATCAGCATTTGGATGTGAGGCCTACGTAGGCCTAATTCTTGAATGCAAACTAAGTACGAACGAAGAAGCCTTACCTCTTCGAAATGAATTCCTACATTTTTAACTTACTATCATGATCATCCTTTCGGCTGGTCTTTTCGACCTGTTCATGTTTGGAACTAATTTTTATTTTTGTGGCGGTGGTGTCCACGCTGGTTGCAGGAGGTGTGGATAGTTGCTGTTACAGGCACTAAAGGCACAAGCTCTGCAGTATGTGTATATGCTGCATCCATCTCCTGGTGTGTGTCTCCCTCAAGTGGATGTCAGTTAGCAAGCCAAGCAAATGCAGTCCATACAGCCAAGCACATTGTGACATCACGTGTGTCGCATAATGATGACATCACATGTGTCGCATCATGATGACATCATAGAGTGTGCATCATGATGACTTCACAGAGCCCTCACACTGTAGTGAAAAATTGAAATCTGCCTGCCAGGATGAACGGGTTGGTTGAAACAATCCAGATTTTAGAGACAGGAGGTTCAAGGCAGCCAGGGAACCTTCCATTGCAGAATGAATGTCCCACTGCTTAAGTGATGAAGTGCAAGTGCATAGCATTGTGTCAATGTGATAATAAGCACGGAGCCAGCAGGGACAGACGGGACGGGCGGCAGACGTCTGGTGGGTGTGGTTGTCGGAGGCGGACCAAATGCAAATGATTGTGCATCAGCCAGCCAGTCAGTCAGTCAAGCAGCCAGCAAGACAGGAGAGGAGAGAAAACTCACGATGCAGGAGTGAGTGATGGAATGTGGTTGCGCGCGCCTGGGTGACTGCCTGCTTGTCAGTCCGGACTTCTCCTTCCTTCCTCCTCTTCTTTGCTGTCGCCGCCGCCGCCAACAAAAGTCAAGTCAATCTGCAGATAGTGTGAGCGTGCGTTGGGGAGGGTGATTCTCCATGATGGATTGTAGATCCTGTTTCGGTTGCGCCGGTCCCTCAGCCCACATTCGGGTTATCGCTTCTCGGCCTTTTGGCTAAGATCAAGTGTAGTATCTGTTCTTATCAGTTTAATATCTGATACGCCCCCTATCTGGGGGCCATATATTAAATGGATTTTTAGAACAGGGAGATGGAAGAAGAGCTTGCTCTGTCCACTCCACGCATTGACCCGGTATTGCAGTACCTCCGGGACCGGTGCACCTTTCCTATTCTGTATTCCAAAAATAGATGAATGCTGACTTCTCAGCTTATTCCCCAGGATTTGCAATGTTTTTTTGCCTGCTGCATTGATCAACTCTTGGATTTTGTAAGCATGCTTTTTATACTGTGTCAAAATTGTATTCAATCTTTGCTGTCTATTAAAATGTTACAATGGATGAATAAAAGCACCTGTGAACTACTGTGTGGAGTCTTATTTAGCGTCTACTTCTTGTCTCCATTGAATTCCCTCCTTCTGCACAAGACAAATTGAAACAGTTGATCAGCATTTGGATGTGAGGCCTACGTAGGCCTAATTCTTGAATGCAAACTAAGTACGAACGAAGAAGCCTTACCTCTTCGAAATGAATTCCTACATTTTTAACTTACTATCATGATCATCCTTTCGGCTGGTCTTTTCGACCTGTTCATGTTTGGAACTAATTTTTATTTTTGTGGCGGTGGTGTCCACGCTGGTTGCAGGAGGTGTGGATAGTTGCTGTTACAGGCACTAAAGGCACAAGCTCTGCAGTATGTGTATATGCTGCATCCATCTCCTGGTGTGTGTCTCCCTCAAGTGGATGTCAGTTAGCAAGCCAAGCAAATGCAGTCCATACAGCCAAGCACATTGTGACATCACGTGTGTCGCATAATGATGACATCACATGTGTCGCATCATGATGACATCATAGAGTGTGCATCATGATGACTTCACAGAGCCCTCACACTGTAGTGAAAAATTGAAATCTGCCTGCCAGGATGAACGGGTTGGTTGAAACAATCCAGATTTTAGAGACAGGAGGTTCAAGGCAGCCAGGGAACCTTCCATTGCAGAATGAATGTCCCACTGCTTAAGTGATGAAGTGCAAGTGCATAGCATTGTGTCAATGTGATAATAAGCACGGAGCCAGCAGGGACAGACGGGACGGGCGGCAGACGTCTGGTGGGTGTGGTTGTCGGAGGCGGACCAAATGCAAATGATTGTGCATCAGCCAGCCAGTCAGTCAGTCAAGCAGCCAGCAAGACAGGAGAGGAGAGAAAACTCACGATGCAGGAGTGAGTGATGGAATGTGGTTGCGCGCGCCTGGGTGACTGCCTGCTTGTCAGTCCGGACTTCTCCTTCCTTCCTCCTCTTCTTTGCTGTCGCCGCCGCCGCCAACAAAAGTCAAGTCAATCTGCAGATAGTGTGAGCGTGCGTTGGGGAGGGTGATTCTCCATGATGGATTGTAGATCCTGTTTCGGTTGCGCCGGTCCCTCAGCCCACATTCGGGTTATCGCTTCTCGGCCTTTTGGCTAAGATCAAGTGTAGTATCTGTTCTTATCAGTTTAATATCTGATACGCCCCCTATCTGGGGGCCATATATTAAATGGATTTTTAGAACAGGGAGATGGAAGAAGAGCTTGCTCTGTCCACTCCACGCATTGACCCGGTATTGCAGTACCTCCGGGACCGGTGCACCTTTCCTATTCTGTATTCCAAAAATAGATGAATGCTGACTTCTCAGCTTATTCCCCAGGATTTGCAATGTTTTTTTGCCTGCTGCATTGATCAACTCTTGGATTTTGTAAGCATGCTTTTTATACTGTGTCAAAATTGTATTCAATCTTTGCTGTCTATTAAAATGTTACAATGGATGAATAAAAGCACCTGTGAACTACTGTGTGGAGTCTTATTTAGCGTCTACTTCTTGTCTCCATTGAATTCCCTCCTTCTGCACAAGACAAATTGAAACAGTTGATCAGCATTTGGATGTGAGGCCTACGTAGGCCTAATTCTTGAATGCAAACTAAGTACGAACGAAGAAGCCTTACCTCTTCGAAATGAATTCCTACATTTTTAACTTACTATCATGATCATCCTTTCGGCTGGTCTTTTCGACCTGTTCATGTTTGGAACTAATTTTTATTTTTGTGGCGGTGGTGTCCACGCTGGTTGCAGGAGGTGTGGATAGTTGCTGTTACAGGCACTAAAGGCACAAGCTCTGCAGTATGTGTATATGCTGCATCCATCTCCTGGTGTGTGTCTCCCTCAAGTGGATGTCAGTTAGCAAGCCAAGCAAATGCAGTCCATACAGCCAAGCACATTGTGACATCACGTGTGTCGCATAATGATGACATCACATGTGTCGCATCATGATGACATCATAGAGTGTGCATCATGATGACTTCACAGAGCCCTCACACTGTAGTGAAAAATTGAAATCTGCCTGCCAGGATGAACGGGTTGGTTGAAACAATCCAGATTTTAGAGACAGGAGGTTCAAGGCAGCCAGGGAACCTTCCATTGCAGAATGAATGTCCCACTGCTTAAGTGATGAAGTGCAAGTGCATAGCATTGTGTCAATGTGATAATAAGCACGGAGCCAGCAGGGACAGACGGGACGGGCGGCAGACGTCTGGTGGGTGTGGTTGTCGGAGGCGGACCAAATGCAAATGATTGTGCATCAGCCAGCCAGTCAGTCAGTCAAGCAGCCAGCAAGACAGGAGAGGAGAGAAAACTCACGATGCAGGAGTGAGTGATGGAATGTGGTTGCGCGCGCCTGGGTGACTGCCTGCTTGTCAGTCCGGACTTCTCCTTCCTTCCTCCTCTTCTTTGCTGTCGCCGCCGCCGCCAACAAAAGTCAAGTCAATCTGCAGATAGTGTGAGCGTGCGTTGGGGAGGGTGATTCTCCATGATGGATTGTAGATCCTGTTTCGGTTGCGCCGGTCCCTCAGCCCACATTCGGGTTATCGCTTCTCGGCCTTTTGGCTAAGATCAAGTGTAGTATCTGTTCTTATCAGTTTAATATCTGATACGCCCCCTATCTGGGGGCCATATATTAAATGGATTTTTAGAACAGGGAGATGGAAGAAGAGCTTGCTCTGTCCACTCCACGCATTGACCCGGTATTGCAGTACCTCCGGGACCGGTGCACCTTTCCTATTCTGTATTCCAAAAATAGATGAATGCTGACTTCTCAGCTTATTCCCCAGGATTTGCAATGTTTTTTTGCCTGCTGCATTGATCAACTCTTGGATTTTGTAAGCATGCTTTTTATACTGTGTCAAAATTGTATTCAATCTTTGCTGTCTATTAAAATGTTACAATGGATGAATAAAAGCACCTGTGAACTACTGTGTGGAGTCTTATTTAGCGTCTACTTCTTGTCTCCATTGAATTCCCTCCTTCTGCACAAGACAAATTGAAACAGTTGATCAGCATTTGGATGTGAGGCCTACGTAGGCCTAATTCTTGAATGCAAACTAAGTACGAACGAAGAAGCCTTACCTCTTCGAAATGAATTCCTACATTTTTAACTTACTATCATGATCATCCTTTCGGCTGGTCTTTTCGACCTGTTCATGTTTGGAACTAATTTTTATTTTTGTGGCGGTGGTGTCCACGCTGGTTGCAGGAGGTGTGGATAGTTGCTGTTACAGGCACTAAAGGCACAAGCTCTGCAGTATGTGTATATGCTGCATCCATCTCCTGGTGTGTGTCTCCCTCAAGTGGATGTCAGTTAGCAAGCCAAGCAAATGCAGTCCATACAGCCAAGCACATTGTGACATCACGTGTGTCGCATAATGATGACATCACATGTGTCGCATCATGATGACATCATAGAGTGTGCATCATGATGACTTCACAGAGCCCTCACACTGTAGTGAAAAATTGAAATCTGCCTGCCAGGATGAACGGGTTGGTTGAAACAATCCAGATTTTAGAGACAGGAGGTTCAAGGCAGCCAGGGAACCTTCCATTGCAGAATGAATGTCCCACTGCTTAAGTGATGAAGTGCAAGTGCATAGCATTGTGTCAATGTGATAATAAGCACGGAGCCAGCAGGGACAGACGGGACGGGCGGCAGACGTCTGGTGGGTGTGGTTGTCGGAGGCGGACCAAATGCAAATGATTGTGCATCAGCCAGCCAGTCAGTCAGTCAAGCAGCCAGCAAGACAGGAGAGGAGAGAAAACTCACGATGCAGGAGTGAGTGATGGAATGTGGTTGCGCGCGCCTGGGTGACTGCCTGCTTGTCAGTCCGGACTTCTCCTTCCTTCCTCCTCTTCTTTGCTGTCGCCGCCGCCGCCAACAAAAGTCAAGTCAATCTGCAGATAGTGTGAGCGTGCGTTGGGGAGGGTGATTCTCCATGATGGATTGTAGATCCTGTTTCGGTTGCGCCGGTCCCTCAGCCCACATTCGGGTTATCGCTTCTCGGCCTTTTGGCTAAGATCAAGTGTAGTATCTGTTCTTATCAGTGCTGCCTTGGTCTTGGCCGGAGGGTACTCGGGGGTCCTTCCCTGTGGGGGGCCCCTAGGGTAACGAGTAGGCGATTGTGTGCCTGTCTGTTTCGGTGCTACGATGGTGGGCATTAGGAATACCTTTCGGCTGCAGGTCGATATTGTGAGGAAGAGCAGTAGCAATACTTTGAGTTTCGTCATGAAGGAGATTTTGATGGGAATTGCAAAGCTGAGTTTGGATGACATTTTTTGTGTTCAAGACTTTCCTAGCACAGGTATTTATGATGTGACCTTGTACGACGACAATATTTGCTTGCCTACATTTGAGAGGATGCAGCAGTGCCAGTCTGACCCAAAGATGGATGGAATTGAAGTTATTCCCTTATTCTTGACGAATGAACGCCCAGTGATTGTACATATGTATAATCCGTACACACCCCTGGATCTGGTAAGAGCTTTTCTTTCGCATTATTGTTCTACTGTTAGAGGAGGAGTTCCACAAAAGAACATTTTTGAAGTTTTCAATGGCAAAATAAAGTTCTGGGTTAAGCTGAAGACAGATCCAGGGGGGGTTGGTGGAGTAATGCACCCACCTGCAAACTTTTCTGTGGGAGGATATCGTGGTTTTTTATTTTATCCAGGACAGCCAAAATTTTGCAGGCTATGCCTAAATTATGGGCATATGAAAGAGGAATGTCCTACTGGTAAATGTTGTAGGAATTGTAAGCAGACAGGACATGAGGCTGGAGCATGCCCTCTGCCAAGAACTTGTGATGTGTGTGGGAAGAGTGGGCATTCTGCTAGAAACTGCTTGAATGAGACCAGTGGGGATGGTGTTTTGCCGGAAGCAAGTGCTAATGCTGAGAAGGCAGATACTGCAGTTGGTTCTGGAGGTGAAAGCCTCTTAAAAGAGCAGGAAAAGCAGTCAGAAGGGGTGCAAGAAGCTGGGCAGACTGTGCAGATGGAAGAGGAAAAGGTGGAAGTAATGGAGGAAAGTCAGGTGAATGTGGAAATGACTGAGTCACCGATTTCAGATCAGTCAGAAAGTAAAGAGGAGAGAGTGGTAAAAAGAAAAGAAGAGTTGAAATCTGTGTTTGATATAAAAAGGAAAAGTGAAGTAAAAAAAGCCAAAAAGGATTTAGGAAAGATGGATTTGGAAGAATTAGATGTTTTTGCAATACCGATTGAGTTTTTTTCAAGAAGAAGGATGTCTTTGGAACATATGTTACATCAAGATTTTAAGATTTGGGATATGGATCCAAGTTTTCTTATAATACCAGAGGATTATAATCCAAAGGAGGAGTGGGGTATAGCATTTTATAGGGAAAGACGTAAACTTAAACGTAAGAAGAAGTGATTATGGTTTTCTTTTTTTTTTTCTTCTCTGTTGTAAAATGGCCCCCAGGCTTATTGTTTGGGGCGTCGCTGGTTGTTTTTGGAGGGAAAATAGAAGGCGTGGTTATGCAAAATTTTTTGTTGTTGTTGTTTTGTGTTTTCTCCCTGATTTAAAAAAGGATACCACATATGATGACTGAGTATTAAAACCTAATGGAGTAAAGGTTCGTTTTCATGTTCCTTTTGGAACAGACCGGTTTTAATACCACCCTGAGTGGAAAAAAAAAAAAAAAAAAAAAAAAAAATCTGTTCTTATCAGTTTAATATCTGATACGCCCCCTATCTGGGGGCCATATATTAAATGGATTTTTAGAACAGGGAGATGGAAGAAGAGCTTGCTCTGTCCACTCCACGCATTGACCCGGTATTGCAGTACCTCCGGGACCGGTGCACCTTTCCTATTCTGTATTCCAAAAATAGATGAATGCTGACTTCTCAGCTTATTCCCCAGGATTTGCAATGTTTTTTTGCCTGCTGCATTGATCAACTCTTGGATTTTGTAAGCATGCTTTTTATACTGTGTCAAAATTGTATTCAATCTTTGCTGTCTATTAAAATGTTACAATGGATGAATAAAAGCACCTGTGAACTACTGTGTGGAGTCTTATTTAGCGTCTACTTCTTGTCTCCATTGAATTCCCTCCTTCTGCACAAGACAAATTGAAACAGTTGATCAGCATTTGGATGTGAGGCCTACGTAGGCCTAATTCTTGAATGCAAACTAAGTACGAACGAAGAAGCCTTACCTCTTCGAAATGAATTCCTACATTTTTAACTTACTATCATGATCATCCTTTCGGCTGGTCTTTTCGACCTGTTCATGTTTGGAACTAATTTTTATTTTTGTGGCGGTGGTGTCCACGCTGGTTGCAGGAGGTGTGGATAGTTGCTGTTACAGGCACTAAAGGCACAAGCTCTGCAGTATGTGTATATGCTGCATCCATCTCCTGGTGTGTGTCTCCCTCAAGTGGATGTCAGTTAGCAAGCCAAGCAAATGCAGTCCATACAGCCAAGCACATTGTGACATCACGTGTGTCGCATAATGATGACATCACATGTGTCGCATCATGATGACATCATAGAGTGTGCATCATGATGACTTCACAGAGCCCTCACACTGTAGTGAAAAATTGAAATCTGCCTGCCAGGATGAACGGGTTGGTTGAAACAATCCAGATTTTAGAGACAGGAGGTTCAAGGCAGCCAGGGAACCTTCCATTGCAGAATGAATGTCCCACTGCTTAAGTGATGAAGTGCAAGTGCATAGCATTGTGTCAATGTGATAATAAGCACGGAGCCAGCAGGGACAGACGGGACGGGCGGCAGACGTCTGGTGGGTGTGGTTGTCGGAGGCGGACCAAATGCAAATGATTGTGCATCAGCCAGCCAGTCAGTCAGTCAAGCAGCCAGCAAGACAGGAGAGGAGAGAAAACTCACGATGCAGGAGTGAGTGATGGAATGTGGTTGCGCGCGCCTGGGTGACTGCCTGCTTGTCAGTCCGGACTTCTCCTTCCTTCCTCCTCTTCTTTGCTGTCGCCGCCGCCGCCAACAAAAGTCAAGTCAATCTGCAGATAGTGTGAGCGTGCGTTGGGGAGGGTGATTCTCCATGATGGATTGTAGATCCTGTTTCGGTTGCGCCGGTCCCTCAGCCCACATTCGGGTTATCGCTTCTCGGCCTTTTGGCTAAGATCAAGTGTAGTATCTGTTCTTATCAGTTTAATATCTGATACGCCCCCTATCTGGGGGCCATATATTAAATGGATTTTTAGAACAGGGAGATGGAAGAAGAGCTTGCTCTGTCCACTCCACGCATTGACCCGGTATTGCAGTACCTCCGGGACCGGTGCACCTTTCCTATTCTGTATTCCAAAAATAGATGAATGCTGACTTCTCAGCTTATTCCCCAGGATTTGCAATGTTTTTTTGCCTGCTGCATTGATCAACTCTTGGATTTTGTAAGCATGCTTTTTATACTGTGTCAAAATTGTATTCAATCTTTGCTGTCTATTAAAATGTTACAATGGATGAATAAAAGCACCTGTGAACTACTGTGTGGAGTCTTATTTAGCGTCTACTTCTTGTCTCCATTGAATTCCCTCCTTCTGCACAAGACAAATTGAAACAGTTGATCAGCATTTGGATGTGAGGCCTACGTAGGCCTAATTCTTGAATGCAAACTAAGTACGAACGAAGAAGCCTTACCTCTTCGAAATGAATTCCTACATTTTTAACTTACTATCATGATCATCCTTTCGGCTGGTCTTTTCGACCTGTTCATGTTTGGAACTAATTTTTATTTTTGTGGCGGTGGTGTCCACGCTGGTTGCAGGAGGTGTGGATAGTTGCTGTTACAGGCACTAAAGGCACAAGCTCTGCAGTATGTGTATATGCTGCATCCATCTCCTGGTGTGTGTCTCCCTCAAGTGGATGTCAGTTAGCAAGCCAAGCAAATGCAGTCCATACAGCCAAGCACATTGTGACATCACGTGTGTCGCATAATGATGACATCACATGTGTCGCATCATGATGACATCATAGAGTGTGCATCATGATGACTTCACAGAGCCCTCACACTGTAGTGAAAAATTGAAATCTGCCTGCCAGGATGAACGGGTTGGTTGAAACAATCCAGATTTTAGAGACAGGAGGTTCAAGGCAGCCAGGGAACCTTCCATTGCAGAATGAATGTCCCACTGCTTAAGTGATGAAGTGCAAGTGCATAGCATTGTGTCAATGTGATAATAAGCACGGAGCCAGCAGGGACAGACGGGACGGGCGGCAGACGTCTGGTGGGTGTGGTTGTCGGAGGCGGACCAAATGCAAATGATTGTGCATCAGCCAGCCAGTCAGTCAGTCAAGCAGCCAGCAAGACAGGAGAGGAGAGAAAACTCACGATGCAGGAGTGAGTGATGGAATGTGGTTGCGCGCGCCTGGGTGACTGCCTGCTTGTCAGTCCGGACTTCTCCTTCCTTCCTCCTCTTCTTTGCTGTCGCCGCCGCCGCCAACAAAAGTCAAGTCAATCTGCAGATAGTGTGAGCGTGCGTTGGGGAGGGTGATTCTCCATGATGGATTGTAGATCCTGTTTCGGTTGCGCCGGTCCCTCAGCCCACATTCGGGTTATCGCTTCTCGGCCTTTTGGCTAAGATCAAGTGTAGTATCTGTTCTTATCAGTTTAATATCTGATACGCCCCCTATCTGGGGGCCATATATTAAATGGATTTTTAGAACAGGGAGATGGAAGAAGAGCTTGCTCTGTCCACTCCACGCATTGACCCGGTATTGCAGTACCTCCGGGACCGGTGCACCTTTCCTATTCTGTATTCCAAAAATAGATGAATGCTGACTTCTCAGCTTATTCCCCAGGATTTGCAATGTTTTTTTGCCTGCTGCATTGATCAACTCTTGGATTTTGTAAGCATGCTTTTTATACTGTGTCAAAATTGTATTCAATCTTTGCTGTCTATTAAAATGTTACAATGGATGAATAAAAGCACCTGTGAACTACTGTGTGGAGTCTTATTTAGCGTCTACTTCTTGTCTCCATTGAATTCCCTCCTTCTGCACAAGACAAATTGAAACAGTTGATCAGCATTTGGATGTGAGGCCTACGTAGGCCTAATTCTTGAATGCAAACTAAGTACGAACGAAGAAGCCTTACCTCTTCGAAATGAATTCCTACATTTTTAACTTACTATCATGATCATCCTTTCGGCTGGTCTTTTCGACCTGTTCATGTTTGGAACTAATTTTTATTTTTGTGGCGGTGGTGTCCACGCTGGTTGCAGGAGGTGTGGATAGTTGCTGTTACAGGCACTAAAGGCACAAGCTCTGCAGTATGTGTATATGCTGCATCCATCTCCTGGTGTGTGTCTCCCTCAAGTGGATGTCAGTTAGCAAGCCAAGCAAATGCAGTCCATACAGCCAAGCACATTGTGACATCACGTGTGTCGCATAATGATGACATCACATGTGTCGCATCATGATGACATCATAGAGTGTGCATCATGATGACTTCACAGAGCCCTCACACTGTAGTGAAAAATTGAAATCTGCCTGCCAGGATGAACGGGTTGGTTGAAACAATCCAGATTTTAGAGACAGGAGGTTCAAGGCAGCCAGGGAACCTTCCATTGCAGAATGAATGTCCCACTGCTTAAGTGATGAAGTGCAAGTGCATAGCATTGTGTCAATGTGATAATAAGCACGGAGCCAGCAGGGACAGACGGGACGGGCGGCAGACGTCTGGTGGGTGTGGTTGTCGGAGGCGGACCAAATGCAAATGATTGTGCATCAGCCAGCCAGTCAGTCAGTCAAGCAGCCAGCAAGACAGGAGAGGAGAGAAAACTCACGATGCAGGAGTGAGTGATGGAATGTGGTTGCGCGCGCCTGGGTGACTGCCTGCTTGTCAGTCCGGACTTCTCCTTCCTTCCTCCTCTTCTTTGCTGTCGCCGCCGCCGCCAACAAAAGTCAAGTCAATCTGCAGATAGTGTGAGCGTGCGTTGGGGAGGGTGATTCTCCATGATGGATTGTAGATCCTGTTTCGGTTGCGCCGGTCCCTCAGCCCACATTCGGGTTATCGCTTCTCGGCCTTTTGGCTAAGATCAAGTGTAGTATCTGTTCTTATCAGTTTAATATCTGATACGCCCCCTATCTGGGGGCCATATATTAAATGGATTTTTAGAACAGGGAGATGGAAGAAGAGCTTGCTCTGTCCACTCCACGCATTGACCCGGTATTGCAGTACCTCCGGGACCGGTGCACCTTTCCTATTCTGTATTCCAAAAATAGATGAATGCTGACTTCTCAGCTTATTCCCCAGGATTTGCAATGTTTTTTTGCCTGCTGCATTGATCAACTCTTGGATTTTGTAAGCATGCTTTTTATACTGTGTCAAAATTGTATTCAATCTTTGCTGTCTATTAAAATGTTACAATGGATGAATAAAAGCACCTGTGAACTACTGTGTGGAGTCTTATTTAGCGTCTACTTCTTGTCTCCATTGAATTCCCTCCTTCTGCACAAGACAAATTGAAACAGTTGATCAGCATTTGGATGTGAGGCCTACGTAGGCCTAATTCTTGAATGCAAACTAAGTACGAACGAAGAAGCCTTACCTCTTCGAAATGAATTCCTACATTTTTAACTTACTATCATGATCATCCTTTCGGCTGGTCTTTTCGACCTGTTCATGTTTGGAACTAATTTTTATTTTTGTGGCGGTGGTGTCCACGCTGGTTGCAGGAGGTGTGGATAGTTGCTGTTACAGGCACTAAAGGCACAAGCTCTGCAGTATGTGTATATGCTGCATCCATCTCCTGGTGTGTGTCTCCCTCAAGTGGATGTCAGTTAGCAAGCCAAGCAAATGCAGTCCATACAGCCAAGCACATTGTGACATCACGTGTGTCGCATAATGATGACATCACATGTGTCGCATCATGATGACATCATAGAGTGTGCATCATGATGACTTCACAGAGCCCTCACACTGTAGTGAAAAATTGAAATCTGCCTGCCAGGATGAACGGGTTGGTTGAAACAATCCAGATTTTAGAGACAGGAGGTTCAAGGCAGCCAGGGAACCTTCCATTGCAGAATGAATGTCCCACTGCTTAAGTGATGAAGTGCAAGTGCATAGCATTGTGTCAATGTGATAATAAGCACGGAGCCAGCAGGGACAGACGGGACGGGCGGCAGACGTCTGGTGGGTGTGGTTGTCGGAGGCGGACCAAATGCAAATGATTGTGCATCAGCCAGCCAGTCAGTCAGTCAAGCAGCCAGCAAGACAGGAGAGGAGAGAAAACTCACGATGCAGGAGTGAGTGATGGAATGTGGTTGCGCGCGCCTGGGTGACTGCCTGCTTGTCAGTCCGGACTTCTCCTTCCTTCCTCCTCTTCTTTGCTGTCGCCGCCGCCGCCAACAAAAGTCAAGTCAATCTGCAGATAGTGTGAGCGTGCGTTGGGGAGGGTGATTCTCCATGATGGATTGTAGATCCTGTTTCGGTTGCGCCGGTCCCTCAGCCCACATTCGGGTTATCGCTTCTCGGCCTTTTGGCTAAGATCAAGTGTAGTATCTGTTCTTATCAGTTTAATATCTGATACGCCCCCTATCTGGGGGCCATATATTAAATGGATTTTTAGAACAGGGAGATGGAAGAAGAGCTTGCTCTGTCCACTCCACGCATTGACCCGGTATTGCAGTACCTCCGGGACCGGTGCACCTTTCCTATTCTGTATTCCAAAAATAGATGAATGCTGACTTCTCAGCTTATTCCCCAGGATTTGCAATGTTTTTTTGCCTGCTGCATTGATCAACTCTTGGATTTTGTAAGCATGCTTTTTATACTGTGTCAAAATTGTATTCAATCTTTGCTGTCTATTAAAATGTTACAATGGATGAATAAAAGCACCTGTGAACTACTGTGTGGAGTCTTATTTAGCGTCTACTTCTTGTCTCCATTGAATTCCCTCCTTCTGCACAAGACAAATTGAAACAGTTGATCAGCATTTGGATGTGAGGCCTACGTAGGCCTAATTCTTGAATGCAAACTAAGTACGAACGAAGAAGCCTTACCTCTTCGAAATGAATTCCTACATTTTTAACTTACTATCATGATCATCCTTTCGGCTGGTCTTTTCGACCTGTTCATGTTTGGAACTAATTTTTATTTTTGTGGCGGTGGTGTCCACGCTGGTTGCAGGAGGTGTGGATAGTTGCTGTTACAGGCACTAAAGGCACAAGCTCTGCAGTATGTGTATATGCTGCATCCATCTCCTGGTGTGTGTCTCCCTCAAGTGGATGTCAGTTAGCAAGCCAAGCAAATGCAGTCCATACAGCCAAGCACATTGTGACATCACGTGTGTCGCATAATGATGACATCACATGTGTCGCATCATGATGACATCATAGAGTGTGCATCATGATGACTTCACAGAGCCCTCACACTGTAGTGAAAAATTGAAATCTGCCTGCCAGGATGAACGGGTTGGTTGAAACAATCCAGATTTTAGAGACAGGAGGTTCAAGGCAGCCAGGGAACCTTCCATTGCAGAATGAATGTCCCACTGCTTAAGTGATGAAGTGCAAGTGCATAGCATTGTGTCAATGTGATAATAAGCACGGAGCCAGCAGGGACAGACGGGACGGGCGGCAGACGTCTGGTGGGTGTGGTTGTCGGAGGCGGACCAAATGCAAATGATTGTGCATCAGCCAGCCAGTCAGTCAGTCAAGCAGCCAGCAAGACAGGAGAGGAGAGAAAACTCACGATGCAGGAGTGAGTGATGGAATGTGGTTGCGCGCGCCTGGGTGACTGCCTGCTTGTCAGTCCGGACTTCTCCTTCCTTCCTCCTCTTCTTTGCTGTCGCCGCCGCCGCCAACAAAAGTCAAGTCAATCTGCAGATAGTGTGAGCGTGCGTTGGGGAGGGTGATTCTCCATGATGGATTGTAGATCCTGTTTCGGTTGCGCCGGTCCCTCAGCCCACATTCGGGTTATCGCTTCTCGGCCTTTTGGCTAAGATCAAGTGTAGTATCTGTTCTTATCAGTTTAATATCTGATACGCCCCCTATCTGGGGGCCATATATTAAATGGATTTTTAGAACAGGGAGATGGAAGAAGAGCTTGCTCTGTCCACTCCACGCATTGACCCGGTATTGCAGTACCTCCGGGACCGGTGCACCTTTCCTATTCTGTATTCCAAAAATAGATGAATGCTGACTTCTCAGCTTATTCCCCAGGATTTGCAATGTTTTTTTGCCTGCTGCATTGATCAACTCTTGGATTTTGTAAGCATGCTTTTTATACTGTGTCAAAATTGTATTCAATCTTTGCTGTCTATTAAAATGTTACAATGGATGAATAAAAGCACCTGTGAACTACTGTGTGGAGTCTTATTTAGCGTCTACTTCTTGTCTCCATTGAATTCCCTCCTTCTGCACAAGACAAATTGAAACAGTTGATCAGCATTTGGATGTGAGGCCTACGTAGGCCTAATTCTTGAATGCAAACTAAGTACGAACGAAGAAGCCTTACCTCTTCGAAATGAATTCCTACATTTTTAACTTACTATCATGATCATCCTTTCGGCTGGTCTTTTCGACCTGTTCATGTTTGGAACTAATTTTTATTTTTGTGGCGGTGGTGTCCACGCTGGTTGCAGGAGGTGTGGATAGTTGCTGTTACAGGCACTAAAGGCACAAGCTCTGCAGTATGTGTATATGCTGCATCCATCTCCTGGTGTGTGTCTCCCTCAAGTGGATGTCAGTTAGCAAGCCAAGCAAATGCAGTCCATACAGCCAAGCACATTGTGACATCACGTGTGTCGCATAATGATGACATCACATGTGTCGCATCATGATGACATCATAGAGTGTGCATCATGATGACTTCACAGAGCCCTCACACTGTAGTGAAAAATTGAAATCTGCCTGCCAGGATGAACGGGTTGGTTGAAACAATCCAGATTTTAGAGACAGGAGGTTCAAGGCAGCCAGGGAACCTTCCATTGCAGAATGAATGTCCCACTGCTTAAGTGATGAAGTGCAAGTGCATAGCATTGTGTCAATGTGATAATAAGCACGGAGCCAGCAGGGACAGACGGGACGGGCGGCAGACGTCTGGTGGGTGTGGTTGTCGGAGGCGGACCAAATGCAAATGATTGTGCATCAGCCAGCCAGTCAGTCAGTCAAGCAGCCAGCAAGACAGGAGAGGAGAGAAAACTCACGATGCAGGAGTGAGTGATGGAATGTGGTTGCGCGCGCCTGGGTGACTGCCTGCTTGTCAGTCCGGACTTCTCCTTCCTTCCTCCTCTTCTTTGCTGTCGCCGCCGCCGCCAACAAAAGTCAAGTCAATCTGCAGATAGTGTGAGCGTGCGTTGGGGAGGGTGATTCTCCATGATGGATTGTAGATCCTGTTTCGGTTGCGCCGGTCCCTCAGCCCACATTCGGGTTATCGCTTCTCGGCCTTTTGGCTAAGATCAAGTGTAGTATCTGTTCTTATCAGTTTAATATCTGATACGCCCCCTATCTGGGGGCCATATATTAAATGGATTTTTAGAACAGGGAGATGGAAGAAGAGCTTGCTCTGTCCACTCCACGCATTGACCCGGTATTGCAGTACCTCCGGGACCGGTGCACCTTTCCTATTCTGTATTCCAAAAATAGATGAATGCTGACTTCTCAGCTTATTCCCCAGGATTTGCAATGTTTTTTTGCCTGCTGCATTGATCAACTCTTGGATTTTGTAAGCATGCTTTTTATACTGTGTCAAAATTGTATTCAATCTTTGCTGTCTATTAAAATGTTACAATGGATGAATAAAAGCACCTGTGAACTACTGTGTGGAGTCTTATTTAGCGTCTACTTCTTGTCTCCATTGAATTCCCTCCTTCTGCACAAGACAAATTGAAACAGTTGATCAGCATTTGGATGTGAGGCCTACGTAGGCCTAATTCTTGAATGCAAACTAAGTACGAACGAAGAAGCCTTACCTCTTCGAAATGAATTCCTACATTTTTAACTTACTATCATGATCATCCTTTCGGCTGGTCTTTTCGACCTGTTCATGTTTGGAACTAATTTTTATTTTTGTGGCGGTGGTGTCCACGCTGGTTGCAGGAGGTGTGGATAGTTGCTGTTACAGGCACTAAAGGCACAAGCTCTGCAGTATGTGTATATGCTGCATCCATCTCCTGGTGTGTGTCTCCCTCAAGTGGATGTCAGTTAGCAAGCCAAGCAAATGCAGTCCATACAGCCAAGCACATTGTGACATCACGTGTGTCGCATAATGATGACATCACATGTGTCGCATCATGATGACATCATAGAGTGTGCATCATGATGACTTCACAGAGCCCTCACACTGTAGTGAAAAATTGAAATCTGCCTGCCAGGATGAACGGGTTGGTTGAAACAATCCAGATTTTAGAGACAGGAGGTTCAAGGCAGCCAGGGAACCTTCCATTGCAGAATGAATGTCCCACTGCTTAAGTGATGAAGTGCAAGTGCATAGCATTGTGTCAATGTGATAATAAGCACGGAGCCAGCAGGGACAGACGGGACGGGCGGCAGACGTCTGGTGGGTGTGGTTGTCGGAGGCGGACCAAATGCAAATGATTGTGCATCAGCCAGCCAGTCAGTCAGTCAAGCAGCCAGCAAGACAGGAGAGGAGAGAAAACTCACGATGCAGGAGTGAGTGATGGAATGTGGTTGCGCGCGCCTGGGTGACTGCCTGCTTGTCAGTCCGGACTTCTCCTTCCTTCCTCCTCTTCTTTGCTGTCGCCGCCGCCGCCAACAAAAGTCAAGTCAATCTGCAGATAGTGTGAGCGTGCGTTGGGGAGGGTGATTCTCCATGATGGATTGTAGATCCTGTTTCGGTTGCGCCGGTCCCTCAGCCCACATTCGGGTTATCGCTTCTCGGCCTTTTGGCTAAGATCAAGTGTAGTATCTGTTCTTATCAGTTTAATATCTGATACGCCCCCTATCTGGGGGCCATATATTAAATGGATTTTTAGAACAGGGAGATGGAAGAAGAGCTTGCTCTGTCCACTCCACGCATTGACCCGGTATTGCAGTACCTCCGGGACCGGTGCACCTTTCCTATTCTGTATTCCAAAAATAGATGAATGCTGACTTCTCAGCTTATTCCCCAGGATTTGCAATGTTTTTTTGCCTGCTGCATTGATCAACTCTTGGATTTTGTAAGCATGCTTTTTATACTGTGTCAAAATTGTATTCAATCTTTGCTGTCTATTAAAATGTTACAATGGATGAATAAAAGCACCTGTGAACTACTGTGTGGAGTCTTATTTAGCGTCTACTTCTTGTCTCCATTGAATTCCCTCCTTCTGCACAAGACAAATTGAAACAGTTGATCAGCATTTGGATGTGAGGCCTACGTAGGCCTAATTCTTGAATGCAAACTAAGTACGAACGAAGAAGCCTTACCTCTTCGAAATGAATTCCTACATTTTTAACTTACTATCATGATCATCCTTTCGGCTGGTCTTTTCGACCTGTTCATGTTTGGAACTAATTTTTATTTTTGTGGCGGTGGTGTCCACGCTGGTTGCAGGAGGTGTGGATAGTTGCTGTTACAGGCACTAAAGGCACAAGCTCTGCAGTATGTGTATATGCTGCATCCATCTCCTGGTGTGTGTCTCCCTCAAGTGGATGTCAGTTAGCAAGCCAAGCAAATGCAGTCCATACAGCCAAGCACATTGTGACATCACGTGTGTCGCATAATGATGACATCACATGTGTCGCATCATGATGACATCATAGAGTGTGCATCATGATGACTTCACAGAGCCCTCACACTGTAGTGAAAAATTGAAATCTGCCTGCCAGGATGAACGGGTTGGTTGAAACAATCCAGATTTTAGAGACAGGAGGTTCAAGGCAGCCAGGGAACCTTCCATTGCAGAATGAATGTCCCACTGCTTAAGTGATGAAGTGCAAGTGCATAGCATTGTGTCAATGTGATAATAAGCACGGAGCCAGCAGGGACAGACGGGACGGGCGGCAGACGTCTGGTGGGTGTGGTTGTCGGAGGCGGACCAAATGCAAATGATTGTGCATCAGCCAGCCAGTCAGTCAGTCAAGCAGCCAGCAAGACAGGAGAGGAGAGAAAACTCACGATGCAGGAGTGAGTGATGGAATGTGGTTGCGCGCGCCTGGGTGACTGCCTGCTTGTCAGTCCGGACTTCTCCTTCCTTCCTCCTCTTCTTTGCTGTCGCCGCCGCCGCCAACAAAAGTCAAGTCAATCTGCAGATAGTGTGAGCGTGCGTTGGGGAGGGTGATTCTCCATGATGGATTGTAGATCCTGTTTCGGTTGCGCCGGTCCCTCAGCCCACATTCGGGTTATCGCTTCTCGGCCTTTTGGCTAAGATCAAGTGTAGTATCTGTTCTTATCAGTTTAATATCTGATACGCCCCCTATCTGGGGGCCATATATTAAATGGATTTTTAGAACAGGGAGATGGAAGAAGAGCTTGCTCTGTCCACTCCACGCATTGACCCGGTATTGCAGTACCTCCGGGACCGGTGCACCTTTCCTATTCTGTATTCCAAAAATAGATGAATGCTGACTTCTCAGCTTATTCCCCAGGATTTGCAATGTTTTTTTGCCTGCTGCATTGATCAACTCTTGGATTTTGTAAGCATGCTTTTTATACTGTGTCAAAATTGTATTCAATCTTTGCTGTCTATTAAAATGTTACAATGGATGAATAAAAGCACCTGTGAACTACTGTGTGGAGTCTTATTTAGCGTCTACTTCTTGTCTCCATTGAATTCCCTCCTTCTGCACAAGACAAATTGAAACAGTTGATCAGCATTTGGATGTGAGGCCTACGTAGGCCTAATTCTTGAATGCAAACTAAGTACGAACGAAGAAGCCTTACCTCTTCGAAATGAATTCCTACATTTTTAACTTACTATCATGATCATCCTTTCGGCTGGTCTTTTCGACCTGTTCATGTTTGGAACTAATTTTTATTTTTGTGGCGGTGGTGTCCACGCTGGTTGCAGGAGGTGTGGATAGTTGCTGTTACAGGCACTAAAGGCACAAGCTCTGCAGTATGTGTATATGCTGCATCCATCTCCTGGTGTGTGTCTCCCTCAAGTGGATGTCAGTTAGCAAGCCAAGCAAATGCAGTCCATACAGCCAAGCACATTGTGACATCACGTGTGTCGCATAATGATGACATCACATGTGTCGCATCATGATGACATCATAGAGTGTGCATCATGATGACTTCACAGAGCCCTCACACTGTAGTGAAAAATTGAAATCTGCCTGCCAGGATGAACGGGTTGGTTGAAACAATCCAGATTTTAGAGACAGGAGGTTCAAGGCAGCCAGGGAACCTTCCATTGCAGAATGAATGTCCCACTGCTTAAGTGATGAAGTGCAAGTGCATAGCATTGTGTCAATGTGATAATAAGCACGGAGCCAGCAGGGACAGACGGGACGGGCGGCAGACGTCTGGTGGGTGTGGTTGTCGGAGGCGGACCAAATGCAAATGATTGTGCATCAGCCAGCCAGTCAGTCAGTCAAGCAGCCAGCAAGACAGGAGAGGAGAGAAAACTCACGATGCAGGAGTGAGTGATGGAATGTGGTTGCGCGCGCCTGGGTGACTGCCTGCTTGTCAGTCCGGACTTCTCCTTCCTTCCTCCTCTTCTTTGCTGTCGCCGCCGCCGCCAACAAAAGTCAAGTCAATCTGCAGATAGTGTGAGCGTGCGTTGGGGAGGGTGATTCTCCATGATGGATTGTAGATCCTGTTTCGGTTGCGCCGGTCCCTCAGCCCACATTCGGGTTATCGCTTCTCGGCCTTTTGGCTAAGATCAAGTGTAGTATCTGTTCTTATCAGTTTAATATCTGATACGCCCCCTATCTGGGGGCCATATATTAAATGGATTTTTAGAACAGGGAGATGGAAGAAGAGCTTGCTCTGTCCACTCCACGCATTGACCCGGTATTGCAGTACCTCCGGGACCGGTGCACCTTTCCTATTCTGTATTCCAAAAATAGATGAATGCTGACTTCTCAGCTTATTCCCCAGGATTTGCAATGTTTTTTTGCCTGCTGCATTGATCAACTCTTGGATTTTGTAAGCATGCTTTTTATACTGTGTCAAAATTGTATTCAATCTTTGCTGTCTATTAAAATGTTACAATGGATGAATAAAAGCACCTGTGAACTACTGTGTGGAGTCTTATTTAGCGTCTACTTCTTGTCTCCATTGAATTCCCTCCTTCTGCACAAGACAAATTGAAACAGTTGATCAGCATTTGGATGTGAGGCCTACGTAGGCCTAATTCTTGAATGCAAACTAAGTACGAACGAAGAAGCCTTACCTCTTCGAAATGAATTCCTACATTTTTAACTTACTATCATGATCATCCTTTCGGCTGGTCTTTTCGACCTGTTCATGTTTGGAACTAATTTTTATTTTTGTGGCGGTGGTGTCCACGCTGGTTGCAGGAGGTGTGGATAGTTGCTGTTACAGGCACTAAAGGCACAAGCTCTGCAGTATGTGTATATGCTGCATCCATCTCCTGGTGTGTGTCTCCCTCAAGTGGATGTCAGTTAGCAAGCCAAGCAAATGCAGTCCATACAGCCAAGCACATTGTGACATCACGTGTGTCGCATAATGATGACATCACATGTGTCGCATCATGATGACATCATAGAGTGTGCATCATGATGACTTCACAGAGCCCTCACACTGTAGTGAAAAATTGAAATCTGCCTGCCAGGATGAACGGGTTGGTTGAAACAATCCAGATTTTAGAGACAGGAGGTTCAAGGCAGCCAGGGAACCTTCCATTGCAGAATGAATGTCCCACTGCTTAAGTGATGAAGTGCAAGTGCATAGCATTGTGTCAATGTGATAATAAGCACGGAGCCAGCAGGGACAGACGGGACGGGCGGCAGACGTCTGGTGGGTGTGGTTGTCGGAGGCGGACCAAATGCAAATGATTGTGCATCAGCCAGCCAGTCAGTCAGTCAAGCAGCCAGCAAGACAGGAGAGGAGAGAAAACTCACGATGCAGGAGTGAGTGATGGAATGTGGTTGCGCGCGCCTGGGTGACTGCCTGCTTGTCAGTCCGGACTTCTCCTTCCTTCCTCCTCTTCTTTGCTGTCGCCGCCGCCGCCAACAAAAGTCAAGTCAATCTGCAGATAGTGTGAGCGTGCGTTGGGGAGGGTGATTCTCCATGATGGATTGTAGATCCTGTTTCGGTTGCGCCGGTCCCTCAGCCCACATTCGGGTTATCGCTTCTCGGCCTTTTGGCTAAGATCAAGTGTAGTATCTGTTCTTATCAGTTTAATATCTGATACGCCCCCTATCTGGGGGCCATATATTAAATGGATTTTTAGAACAGGGAGATGGAAGAAGAGCTTGCTCTGTCCACTCCACGCATTGACCCGGTATTGCAGTACCTCCGGGACCGGTGCACCTTTCCTATTCTGTATTCCAAAAATAGATGAATGCTGACTTCTCAGCTTATTCCCCAGGATTTGCAATGTTTTTTTGCCTGCTGCATTGATCAACTCTTGGATTTTGTAAGCATGCTTTTTATACTGTGTCAAAATTGTATTCAATCTTTGCTGTCTATTAAAATGTTACAATGGATGAATAAAAGCACCTGTGAACTACTGTGTGGAGTCTTATTTAGCGTCTACTTCTTGTCTCCATTGAATTCCCTCCTTCTGCACAAGACAAATTGAAACAGTTGATCAGCATTTGGATGTGAGGCCTACGTAGGCCTAATTCTTGAATGCAAACTAAGTACGAACGAAGAAGCCTTACCTCTTCGAAATGAATTCCTACATTTTTAACTTACTATCATGATCATCCTTTCGGCTGGTCTTTTCGACCTGTTCATGTTTGGAACTAATTTTTATTTTTGTGGCGGTGGTGTCCACGCTGGTTGCAGGAGGTGTGGATAGTTGCTGTTACAGGCACTAAAGGCACAAGCTCTGCAGTATGTGTATATGCTGCATCCATCTCCTGGTGTGTGTCTCCCTCAAGTGGATGTCAGTTAGCAAGCCAAGCAAATGCAGTCCATACAGCCAAGCACATTGTGACATCACGTGTGTCGCATAATGATGACATCACATGTGTCGCATCATGATGACATCATAGAGTGTGCATCATGATGACTTCACAGAGCCCTCACACTGTAGTGAAAAATTGAAATCTGCCTGCCAGGATGAACGGGTTGGTTGAAACAATCCAGATTTTAGAGACAGGAGGTTCAAGGCAGCCAGGGAACCTTCCATTGCAGAATGAATGTCCCACTGCTTAAGTGATGAAGTGCAAGTGCATAGCATTGTGTCAATGTGATAATAAGCACGGAGCCAGCAGGGACAGACGGGACGGGCGGCAGACGTCTGGTGGGTGTGGTTGTCGGAGGCGGACCAAATGCAAATGATTGTGCATCAGCCAGCCAGTCAGTCAGTCAAGCAGCCAGCAAGACAGGAGAGGAGAGAAAACTCACGATGCAGGAGTGAGTGATGGAATGTGGTTGCGCGCGCCTGGGTGACTGCCTGCTTGTCAGTCCGGACTTCTCCTTCCTTCCTCCTCTTCTTTGCTGTCGCCGCCGCCGCCAACAAAAGTCAAGTCAATCTGCAGATAGTGTGAGCGTGCGTTGGGGAGGGTGATTCTCCATGATGGATTGTAGATCCTGTTTCGGTTGCGCCGGTCCCTCAGCCCACATTCGGGTTATCGCTTCTCGGCCTTTTGGCTAAGATCAAGTGTAGTATCTGTTCTTATCAGTTTAATATCTGATACGCCCCCTATCTGGGGGCCATATATTAAATGGATTTTTAGAACAGGGAGATGGAAGAAGAGCTTGCTCTGTCCACTCCACGCATTGACCCGGTATTGCAGTACCTCCGGGACCGGTGCACCTTTCCTATTCTGTATTCCAAAAATAGATGAATGCTGACTTCTCAGCTTATTCCCCAGGATTTGCAATGTTTTTTTGCCTGCTGCATTGATCAACTCTTGGATTTTGTAAGCATGCTTTTTATACTGTGTCAAAATTGTATTCAATCTTTGCTGTCTATTAAAATGTTACAATGGATGAATAAAAGCACCTGTGAACTACTGTGTGGAGTCTTATTTAGCGTCTACTTCTTGTCTCCATTGAATTCCCTCCTTCTGCACAAGACAAATTGAAACAGTTGATCAGCATTTGGATGTGAGGCCTACGTAGGCCTAATTCTTGAATGCAAACTAAGTACGAACGAAGAAGCCTTACCTCTTCGAAATGAATTCCTACATTTTTAACTTACTATCATGATCATCCTTTCGGCTGGTCTTTTCGACCTGTTCATGTTTGGAACTAATTTTTATTTTTGTGGCGGTGGTGTCCACGCTGGTTGCAGGAGGTGTGGATAGTTGCTGTTACAGGCACTAAAGGCACAAGCTCTGCAGTATGTGTATATGCTGCATCCATCTCCTGGTGTGTGTCTCCCTCAAGTGGATGTCAGTTAGCAAGCCAAGCAAATGCAGTCCATACAGCCAAGCACATTGTGACATCACGTGTGTCGCATAATGATGACATCACATGTGTCGCATCATGATGACATCATAGAGTGTGCATCATGATGACTTCACAGAGCCCTCACACTGTAGTGAAAAATTGAAATCTGCCTGCCAGGATGAACGGGTTGGTTGAAACAATCCAGATTTTAGAGACAGGAGGTTCAAGGCAGCCAGGGAACCTTCCATTGCAGAATGAATGTCCCACTGCTTAAGTGATGAAGTGCAAGTGCATAGCATTGTGTCAATGTGATAATAAGCACGGAGCCAGCAGGGACAGACGGGACGGGCGGCAGACGTCTGGTGGGTGTGGTTGTCGGAGGCGGACCAAATGCAAATGATTGTGCATCAGCCAGCCAGTCAGTCAGTCAAGCAGCCAGCAAGACAGGAGAGGAGAGAAAACTCACGATGCAGGAGTGAGTGATGGAATGTGGTTGCGCGCGCCTGGGTGACTGCCTGCTTGTCAGTCCGGACTTCTCCTTCCTTCCTCCTCTTCTTTGCTGTCGCCGCCGCCGCCAACAAAAGTCAAGTCAATCTGCAGATAGTGTGAGCGTGCGTTGGGGAGGGTGATTCTCCATGATGGATTGTAGATCCTGTTTCGGTTGCGCCGGTCCCTCAGCCCACATTCGGGTTATCGCTTCTCGGCCTTTTGGCTAAGATCAAGTGTAGTATCTGTTCTTATCAGTTTAATATCTGATACGCCCCCTATCTGGGGGCCATATATTAAATGGATTTTTAGAACAGGGAGATGGAAGAAGAGCTTGCTCTGTCCACTCCACGCATTGACCCGGTATTGCAGTACCTCCGGGACCGGTGCACCTTTCCTATTCTGTATTCCAAAAATAGATGAATGCTGACTTCTCAGCTTATTCCCCAGGATTTGCAATGTTTTTTTGCCTGCTGCATTGATCAACTCTTGGATTTTGTAAGCATGCTTTTTATACTGTGTCAAAATTGTATTCAATCTTTGCTGTCTATTAAAATGTTACAATGGATGAATAAAAGCACCTGTGAACTACTGTGTGGAGTCTTATTTAGCGTCTACTTCTTGTCTCCATTGAATTCCCTCCTTCTGCACAAGACAAATTGAAACAGTTGATCAGCATTTGGATGTGAGGCCTACGTAGGCCTAATTCTTGAATGCAAACTAAGTACGAACGAAGAAGCCTTACCTCTTCGAAATGAATTCCTACATTTTTAACTTACTATCATGATCATCCTTTCGGCTGGTCTTTTCGACCTGTTCATGTTTGGAACTAATTTTTATTTTTGTGGCGGTGGTGTCCACGCTGGTTGCAGGAGGTGTGGATAGTTGCTGTTACAGGCACTAAAGGCACAAGCTCTGCAGTATGTGTATATGCTGCATCCATCTCCTGGTGTGTGTCTCCCTCAAGTGGATGTCAGTTAGCAAGCCAAGCAAATGCAGTCCATACAGCCAAGCACATTGTGACATCACGTGTGTCGCATAATGATGACATCACATGTGTCGCATCATGATGACATCATAGAGTGTGCATCATGATGACTTCACAGAGCCCTCACACTGTAGTGAAAAATTGAAATCTGCCTGCCAGGATGAACGGGTTGGTTGAAACAATCCAGATTTTAGAGACAGGAGGTTCAAGGCAGCCAGGGAACCTTCCATTGCAGAATGAATGTCCCACTGCTTAAGTGATGAAGTGCAAGTGCATAGCATTGTGTCAATGTGATAATAAGCACGGAGCCAGCAGGGACAGACGGGACGGGCGGCAGACGTCTGGTGGGTGTGGTTGTCGGAGGCGGACCAAATGCAAATGATTGTGCATCAGCCAGCCAGTCAGTCAGTCAAGCAGCCAGCAAGACAGGAGAGGAGAGAAAACTCACGATGCAGGAGTGAGTGATGGAATGTGGTTGCGCGCAGCCTGGGTGACTGCCTGCTTGTCAGTCCGGACTTCTCCTTCCTTCCTCCTCTTCTTTGCTGTCGCCGCCGCCGCCAACAAAAGTCAAGTCAATCTGCAGATAGTGTGAGCGTGCGTTGGGGAGGGTGATTCTCCATGATGGATTGTAGATCCTGTTTCGGTTGCGCCGGTCCCTCAGCCCACATTCGGGTTATCGCTTCTCGGCCTTTTGGCTAAGATCAAGTGTAGTATCTGTTCTTATCAGTTTAATATCTGATACGCCCCCTATCTGGGGGCCATATATTAAATGGATTTTTAGAACAGGGAGATGGAAGAAGAGCTTGCTCTGTCCACTCCACGCATTGACCCGGTATTGCAGTACCTCCGGGACCGGTGCACCTTTCCTATTCTGTATTCCAAAAATAGATGAATGCTGACTTCTCAGCTTATTCCCCAGGATTTGCAATGTTTTTTTGCCTGCTGCATTGATCAACTCTTGGATTTTGTAAGCATGCTTTTTATACTGTGTCAAAATTGTATTCAATCTTTGCTGTCTATTAAAATGTTACAATGGATGAATAAAAGCACCTGTGAACTACTGTGTGGAGTCTTATTTAGCGTCTACTTCTTGTCTCCATTGAATTCCCTCCTTCTGCACAAGACAAATTGAAACAGTTGATCAGCATTTGGATGTGAGGCCTACGTAGGCCTAATTCTTGAATGCAAACTAAGTACGAACGAAGAAGCCTTACCTCTTCGAAATGAATTCCTACATTTTTAACTTACTATCATGATCATCCTTTCGGCTGGTCTTTTCGACCTGTTCATGTTTGGAACTAATTTTTATTTTTGTGGCGGTGGTGTCCACGCTGGTTGCAGGAGGTGTGGATAGTTGCTGTTACAGGCACTAAAGGCACAAGCTCTGCAGTATGTGTATATGCTGCATCCATCTCCTGGTGTGTGTCTCCCTCAAGTGGATGTCAGTTAGCAAGCCAAGCAAATGCAGTCCATACAGCCAAGCACATTGTGACATCACGTGTGTCGCATAATGATGACATCACATGTGTCGCATCATGATGACATCATAGAGTGTGCATCATGATGACTTCACAGAGCCCTCACACTGTAGTGAAAAATTGAAATCTGCCTGCCAGGATGAACGGGTTGGTTGAAACAATCCAGATTTTAGAGACAGGAGGTTCAAGGCAGCCAGGGAACCTTCCATTGCAGAATGAATGTCCCACTGCTTAAGTGATGAAGTGCAAGTGCATAGCATTGTGTCAATGTGATAATAAGCACGGAGCCAGCAGGGACAGACGGGACGGGCGGCAGACGTCTGGTGGGTGTGGTTGTCGGAGGCGGACCAAATGCAAATGATTGTGCATCAGCCAGCCAGTCAGTCAGTCAAGCAGCCAGCAAGACAGGAGAGGAGAGAAAACTCACGATGCAGGAGTGAGTGATGGAATGTGGTTGCGCGCGCCTGGGTGACTGCCTGCTTGTCAGTCCGGACTTCTCCTTCCTTCCTCCTCTTCTTTGCTGTCGCCGCCGCCGCCAACAAAAGTCAAGTCAATCTGCAGATAGTGTGAGCGTGCGTTGGGGAGGGTGATTCTCCATGATGGATTGTAGATCCTGTTTCGGTTGCGCCGGTCCCTCAGCCCACATTCGGGTTATCGCTTCTCGGCCTTTTGGCTAAGATCAAGTGTAGTATCTGTTCTTATCAGTTTAATATCTGATACGCCCCCTATCTGGGGGCCATATATTAAATGGATTTTTAGAACAGGGAGATGGAAGAAGAGCTTGCTCTGTCCACTCCACGCATTGACCCGGTATTGCAGTACCTCCGGGACCGGTGCACCTTTCCTATTCTGTATTCCAAAAATAGATGAATGCTGACTTCTCAGCTTATTCCCCAGGATTTGCAATGTTTTTTTGCCTGCTGCATTGATCAACTCTTGGATTTTGTAAGCATGCTTTTTATACTGTGTCAAAATTGTATTCAATCTTTGCTGTCTATTAAAATGTTACAATGGATGAATAAAAGCACCTGTGAACTACTGTGTGGAGTCTTATTTAGCGTCTACTTCTTGTCTCCATTGAATTCCCTCCTTCTGCACAAGACAAATTGAAACAGTTGATCAGCATTTGGATGTGAGGCCTACGTAGGCCTAATTCTTGAATGCAAACTAAGTACGAACGAAGAAGCCTTACCTCTTCGAAATGAATTCCTACATTTTTAACTTACTATCATGATCATCCTTTCGGCTGGTCTTTTCGACCTGTTCATGTTTGGAACTAATTTTTATTTTTGTGGCGGTGGTGTCCACGCTGGTTGCAGGAGGTGTGGATAGTTGCTGTTACAGGCACTAAAGGCACAAGCTCTGCAGTATGTGTATATGCTGCATCCATCTCCTGGTGTGTGTCTCCCTCAAGTGGATGTCAGTTAGCAAGCCAAGCAAATGCAGTCCATACAGCCAAGCACATTGTGACATCACGTGTGTCGCATAATGATGACATCACATGTGTCGCATCATGATGACATCATAGAGTGTGCATCATGATGACTTCACAGAGCCCTCACACTGTAGTGAAAAATTGAAATCTGCCTGCCAGGATGAACGGGTTGGTTGAAACAATCCAGATTTTAGAGACAGGAGGTTCAAGGCAGCCAGGGAACCTTCCATTGCAGAATGAATGTCCCACTGCTTAAGTGATGAAGTGCAAGTGCATAGCATTGTGTCAATGTGATAATAAGCACGGAGCCAGCAGGGACAGACGGGACGGGCGGCAGACGTCTGGTGGGTGTGGTTGTCGGAGGCGGACCAAATGCAAATGATTGTGCATCAGCCAGCCAGTCAGTCAGTCAAGCAGCCAGCAAGACAGGAGAGGAGAGAAAACTCACGATGCAGGAGTGAGTGATGGAATGTGGTTGCGCGCGCCTGGGTGACTGCCTGCTTGTCAGTCCGGACTTCTCCTTCCTTCCTCCTCTTCTTTGCTGTCGCCGCCGCCGCCAACAAAAGTCAAGTCAATCTGCAGATAGTGTGAGCGTGCGTTGGGGAGGGTGATTCTCCATGATGGATTGTAGATCCTGTTTCGGTTGCGCCGGTCCCTCAGCCCACATTCGGGTTATCGCTTCTCGGCCTTTTGGCTAAGATCAAGTGTAGTATCTGTTCTTATCAGTTTAATATCTGATACGCCCCCTATCTGGGGGCCATATATTAAATGGATTTTTAGAACAGGGAGATGGAAGAAGAGCTTGCTCTGTCCACTCCACGCATTGACCCGGTATTGCAGTACCTCCGGGACCGGTGCACCTTTCCTATTCTGTATTCCAAAAATAGATGAATGCTGACTTCTCAGCTTATTCCCCAGGATTTGCAATGTTTTTTTGCCTGCTGCATTGATCAACTCTTGGATTTTGTAAGCATGCTTTTTATACTGTGTCAAAATTGTATTCAATCTTTGCTGTCTATTAAAATGTTACAATGGATGAATAAAAGCACCTGTGAACTACTGTGTGGAGTCTTATTTAGCGTCTACTTCTTGTCTCCATTGAATTCCCTCCTTCTGCACAAGACAAATTGAAACAGTTGATCAGCATTTGGATGTGAGGCCTACGTAGGCCTAATTCTTGAATGCAAACTAAGTACGAACGAAGAAGCCTTACCTCTTCGAAATGAATTCCTACATTTTTAACTTACTATCATGATCATCCTTTCGGCTGGTCTTTTCGACCTGTTCATGTTTGGAACTAATTTTTATTTTTGTGGCGGTGGTGTCCACGCTGGTTGCAGGAGGTGTGGATAGTTGCTGTTACAGGCACTAAAGGCACAAGCTCTGCAGTATGTGTATATGCTGCATCCATCTCCTGGTGTGTGTCTCCCTCAAGTGGATGTCAGTTAGCAAGCCAAGCAAATGCAGTCCATACAGCCAAGCACATTGTGACATCACGTGTGTCGCATAATGATGACATCACATGTGTCGCATCATGATGACATCATAGAGTGTGCATCATGATGACTTCACAGAGCCCTCACACTGTAGTGAAAAATTGAAATCTGCCTGCCAGGATGAACGGGTTGGTTGAAACAATCCAGATTTTAGAGACAGGAGGTTCAAGGCAGCCAGGGAACCTTCCATTGCAGAATGAATGTCCCACTGCTTAAGTGATGAAGTGCAAGTGCATAGCATTGTGTCAATGTGATAATAAGCACGGAGCCAGCAGGGACAGACGGGACGGGCGGCAGACGTCTGGTGGGTGTGGTTGTCGGAGGCGGACCAAATGCAAATGATTGTGCATCAGCCAGCCAGTCAGTCAGTCAAGCAGCCAGCAAGACAGGAGAGGAGAGAAAACTCACGATGCAGGAGTGAGTGATGGAATGTGGTTGCGCGCTGCCTGGGTGACTGCCTGCTTGTCAGTCCGGACTTCTCCTTCCTTCCTCCTCTTCTTTGCTGTCGCCGCCGCCGCCAACAAAAGTCAAGTCAATCTGCAGATAGTGTGAGCGTGCGTTGGGGAGGGTGATTCTCCATGATGGATTGTAGATCCTGTTTCGGTTGCGCCGGTCCCTCAGCCCACATTCGGGTTATCGCTTCTCGGCCTTTTGGCTAAGATCAAGTGTAGTATCTGTTCTTATCAGTTTAATATCTGATACGCCCCCTATCTGGGGGCCATATATTAAATGGATTTTTAGAACAGGGAGATGGAAGAAGAGCTTGCTCTGTCCACTCCACGCATTGACCCGGTATTGCAGTACCTCCGGGACCGGTGCACCTTTCCTATTCTGTATTCCAAAAATAGATGAATGCTGACTTCTCAGCTTATTCCCCAGGATTTGCAATGTTTTTTTGCCTGCTGCATTGATCAACTCTTGGATTTTGTAAGCATGCTTTTTATACTGTGTCAAAATTGTATTCAATCTTTGCTGTCTATTAAAATGTTACAATGGATGAATAAAAGCACCTGTGAACTACTGTGTGGAGTCTTATTTAGCGTCTACTTCTTGTCTCCATTGAATTCCCTCCTTCTGCACAAGACAAATTGAAACAGTTGATCAGCATTTGGATGTGAGGCCTACGTAGGCCTAATTCTTGAATGCAAACTAAGTACGAACGAAGAAGCCTTACCTCTTCGAAATGAATTCCTACATTTTTAACTTACTATCATGATCATCCTTTCGGCTGGTCTTTTCGACCTGTTCATGTTTGGAACTAATTTTTATTTTTGTGGCGGTGGTGTCCACGCTGGTTGCAGGAGGTGTGGATAGTTGCTGTTACAGGCACTAAAGGCACAAGCTCTGCAGTATGTGTATATGCTGCATCCATCTCCTGGTGTGTGTCTCCCTCAAGTGGATGTCAGTTAGCAAGCCAAGCAAATGCAGTCCATACAGCCAAGCACATTGTGACATCACGTGTGTCGCATAATGATGACATCACATGTGTCGCATCATGATGACATCATAGAGTGTGCATCATGATGACTTCACAGAGCCCTCACACTGTAGTGAAAAATTGAAATCTGCCTGCCAGGATGAACGGGTTGGTTGAAACAATCCAGATTTTAGAGACAGGAGGTTCAAGGCAGCCAGGGAACCTTCCATTGCAGAATGAATGTCCCACTGCTTAAGTGATGAAGTGCAAGTGCATAGCATTGTGTCAATGTGATAATAAGCACGGAGCCAGCAGGGACAGACGGGACGGGCGGCAGACGTCTGGTGGGTGTGGTTGTCGGAGGCGGACCAAATGCAAATGATTGTGCATCAGCCAGCCAGTCAGTCAGTCAAGCAGCCAGCAAGACAGGAGAGGAGAGAAAACTCACGATGCAGGAGTGAGTGATGGAATGTGGTTGCGCGCGCCTGGGTGACTGCCTGCTTGTCAGTCCGGACTTCTCCTTCCTTCCTCCTCTTCTTTGCTGTCGCCGCCGCCGCCAACAAAAGTCAAGTCAATCTGCAGATAGTGTGAGCGTGCGTTGGGGAGGGTGATTCTCCATGATGGATTGTAGATCCTGTTTCGGTTGCGCCGGTCCCTCAGCCCACATTCGGGTTATCGCTTCTCGGCCTTTTGGCTAAGATCAAGTGTAGTATCTGTTCTTATCAGTTTAATATCTGATACGCCCCCTATCTGGGGGCCATATATTAAATGGATTTTTAGAACAGGGAGATGGAAGAAGAGCTTGCTCTGTCCACTCCACGCATTGACCCGGTATTGCAGTACCTCCGGGACCGGTGCACCTTTCCTATTCTGTATTCCAAAAATAGATGAATGCTGACTTCTCAGCTTATTCCCCAGGATTTGCAATGTTTTTTTGCCTGCTGCATTGATCAACTCTTGGATTTTGTAAGCATGCTTTTTATACTGTGTCAAAATTGTATTCAATCTTTGCTGTCTATTAAAATGTTACAATGGATGAATAAAAGCACCTGTGAACTACTGTGTGGAGTCTTATTTAGCGTCTACTTCTTGTCTCCATTGAATTCCCTCCTTCTGCACAAGACAAATTGAAACAGTTGATCAGCATTTGGATGTGAGGCCTACGTAGGCCTAATTCTTGAATGCAAACTAAGTACGAACGAAGAAGCCTTACCTCTTCGAAATGAATTCCTACATTTTTAACTTACTATCATGATCATCCTTTCGGCTGGTCTTTTCGACCTGTTCATGTTTGGAACTAATTTTTATTTTTGTGGCGGTGGTGTCCACGCTGGTTGCAGGAGGTGTGGATAGTTGCTGTTACAGGCACTAAAGGCACAAGCTCTGCAGTATGTGTATATGCTGCATCCATCTCCTGGTGTGTGTCTCCCTCAAGTGGATGTCAGTTAGCAAGCCAAGCAAATGCAGTCCATACAGCCAAGCACATTGTGACATCACGTGTGTCGCATAATGATGACATCACATGTGTCGCATCATGATGACATCATAGAGTGTGCATCATGATGACTTCACAGAGCCCTCACACTGTAGTGAAAAATTGAAATCTGCCTGCCAGGATGAACGGGTTGGTTGAAACAATCCAGATTTTAGAGACAGGAGGTTCAAGGCAGCCAGGGAACCTTCCATTGCAGAATGAATGTCCCACTGCTTAAGTGATGAAGTGCAAGTGCATAGCATTGTGTCAATGTGATAATAAGCACGGAGCCAGCAGGGACAGACGGGACGGGCGGCAGACGTCTGGTGGGTGTGGTTGTCGGAGGCGGACCAAATGCAAATGATTGTGCATCAGCCAGCCAGTCAGTCAGTCAAGCAGCCAGCAAGACAGGAGAGGAGAGAAAACTCACGATGCAGGAGTGAGTGATGGAATGTGGTTGCGCGCGCCTGGGTGACTGCCTGCTTGTCAGTCCGGACTTCTCCTTCCTTCCTCCTCTTCTTTGCTGTCGCCGCCGCCGCCAACAAAAGTCAAGTCAATCTGCAGATAGTGTGAGCGTGCGTTGGGGAGGGTGATTCTCCATGATGGATTGTAGATCCTGTTTCGGTTGCGCCGGTCCCTCAGCCCACATTCGGGTTATCGCTTCTCGGCCTTTTGGCTAAGATCAAGTGTAGTATCTGTTCTTATCAGTTTAATATCTGATACGCCCCCTATCTGGGGGCCATATATTAAATGGATTTTTAGAACAGGGAGATGGAAGAAGAGCTTGCTCTGTCCACTCCACGCATTGACCCGGTATTGCAGTACCTCCGGGACCGGTGCACCTTTCCTATTCTGTATTCCAAAAATAGATGAATGCTGACTTCTCAGCTTATTCCCCAGGATTTGCAATGTTTTTTTGCCTGCTGCATTGATCAACTCTTGGATTTTGTAAGCATGCTTTTTATACTGTGTCAAAATTGTATTCAATCTTTGCTGTCTATTAAAATGTTACAATGGATGAATAAAAGCACCTGTGAACTACTGTGTGGAGTCTTATTTAGCGTCTACTTCTTGTCTCCATTGAATTCCCTCCTTCTGCACAAGACAAATTGAAACAGTTGATCAGCATTTGGATGTGAGGCCTACGTAGGCCTAATTCTTGAATGCAAACTAAGTACGAACGAAGAAGCCTTACCTCTTCGAAATGAATTCCTACATTTTTAACTTACTATCATGATCATCCTTTCGGCTGGTCTTTTCGACCTGTTCATGTTTGGAACTAATTTTTATTTTTGTGGCGGTGGTGTCCACGCTGGTTGCAGGAGGTGTGGATAGTTGCTGTTACAGGCACTAAAGGCACAAGCTCTGCAGTATGTGTATATGCTGCATCCATCTCCTGGTGTGTGTCTCCCTCAAGTGGATGTCAGTTAGCAAGCCAAGCAAATGCAGTCCATACAGCCAAGCACATTGTGACATCACGTGTGTCGCATAATGATGACATCACATGTGTCGCATCATGATGACATCATAGAGTGTGCATCATGATGACTTCACAGAGCCCTCACACTGTAGTGAAAAATTGAAATCTGCCTGCCAGGATGAACGGGTTGGTTGAAACAATCCAGATTTTAGAGACAGGAGGTTCAAGGCAGCCAGGGAACCTTCCATTGCAGAATGAATGTCCCACTGCTTAAGTGATGAAGTGCAAGTGCATAGCATTGTGTCAATGTGATAATAAGCACGGAGCCAGCAGGGACAGACGGGACGGGCGGCAGACGTCTGGTGGGTGTGGTTGTCGGAGGCGGACCAAATGCAAATGATTGTGCATCAGCCAGCCAGTCAGTCAGTCAAGCAGCCAGCAAGACAGGAGAGGAGAGAAAACTCACGATGCAGGAGTGAGTGATGGAATGTGGTTGCGCGCGCCTGGGTGACTGCCTGCTTGTCAGTCCGGACTTCTCCTTCCTTCCTCCTCTTCTTTGCTGTCGCCGCCGCCGCCAACAAAAGTCAAGTCAATCTGCAGATAGTGTGAGCGTGCGTTGGGGAGGGTGATTCTCCATGATGGATTGTAGATCCTGTTTCGGTTGCGCCGGTCCCTCAGCCCACATTCGGGTTATCGCTTCTCGGCCTTTTGGCTAAGATCAAGTGTAGTATCTGTTCTTATCAGTTTAATATCTGATACGCCCCCTATCTGGGGGCCATATATTAAATGGATTTTTAGAACAGGGAGATGGAAGAAGAGCTTGCTCTGTCCACTCCACGCATTGACCCGGTATTGCAGTACCTCCGGGACCGGTGCACCTTTCCTATTCTGTATTCCAAAAATAGATGAATGCTGACTTCTCAGCTTATTCCCCAGGATTTGCAATGTTTTTTTGCCTGCTGCATTGATCAACTCTTGGATTTTGTAAGCATGCTTTTTATACTGTGTCAAAATTGTATTCAATCTTTGCTGTCTATTAAAATGTTACAATGGATGAATAAAAGCACCTGTGAACTACTGTGTGGAGTCTTATTTAGCGTCTACTTCTTGTCTCCATTGAATTCCCTCCTTCTGCACAAGACAAATTGAAACAGTTGATCAGCATTTGGATGTGAGGCCTACGTAGGCCTAATTCTTGAATGCAAACTAAGTACGAACGAAGAAGCCTTACCTCTTCGAAATGAATTCCTACATTTTTAACTTACTATCATGATCATCCTTTCGGCTGGTCTTTTCGACCTGTTCATGTTTGGAACTAATTTTTATTTTTGTGGCGGTGGTGTCCACGCTGGTTGCAGGAGGTGTGGATAGTTGCTGTTACAGGCACTAAAGGCACAAGCTCTGCAGTATGTGTATATGCTGCATCCATCTCCTGGTGTGTGTCTCCCTCAAGTGGATGTCAGTTAGCAAGCCAAGCAAATGCAGTCCATACAGCCAAGCACATTGTGACATCACGTGTGTCGCATAATGATGACATCACATGTGTCGCATCATGATGACATCATAGAGTGTGCATCATGATGACTTCACAGAGCCCTCACACTGTAGTGAAAAATTGAAATCTGCCTGCCAGGATGAACGGGTTGGTTGAAACAATCCAGATTTTAGAGACAGGAGGTTCAAGGCAGCCAGGGAACCTTCCATTGCAGAATGAATGTCCCACTGCTTAAGTGATGAAGTGCAAGTGCATAGCATTGTGTCAATGTGATAATAAGCACGGAGCCAGCAGGGACAGACGGGACGGGCGGCAGACGTCTGGTGGGTGTGGTTGTCGGAGGCGGACCAAATGCAAATGATTGTGCATCAGCCAGCCAGTCAGTCAGTCAAGCAGCCAGCAAGACAGGAGAGGAGAGAAAACTCACGATGCAGGAGTGAGTGATGGAATGTGGTTGCGCGCGCCTGGGTGACTGCCTGCTTGTCAGTCCGGACTTCTCCTTCCTTCCTCCTCTTCTTTGCTGTCGCCGCCGCCGCCAACAAAAGTCAAGTCAATCTGCAGATAGTGTGAGCGTGCGTTGGGGAGGGTGATTCTCCATGATGGATTGTAGATCCTGTTTCGGTTGCGCCGGTCCCTCAGCCCACATTCGGGTTATCGCTTCTCGGCCTTTTGGCTAAGATCAAGTGTAGTATCTGTTCTTATCAGTTTAATATCTGATACGCCCCCTATCTGGGGGCCATATATTAAATGGATTTTTAGAACAGGGAGATGGAAGAAGAGCTTGCTCTGTCCACTCCACGCATTGACCCGGTATTGCAGTACCTCCGGGACCGGTGCACCTTTCCTATTCTGTATTCCAAAAATAGATGAATGCTGACTTCTCAGCTTATTCCCCAGGATTTGCAATGTTTTTTTGCCTGCTGCATTGATCAACTCTTGGATTTTGTAAGCATGCTTTTTATACTGTGTCAAAATTGTATTCAATCTTTGCTGTCTATTAAAATGTTACAATGGATGAATAAAAGCACCTGTGAACTACTGTGTGGAGTCTTATTTAGCGTCTACTTCTTGTCTCCATTGAATTCCCTCCTTCTGCACAAGACAAATTGAAACAGTTGATCAGCATTTGGATGTGAGGCCTACGTAGGCCTAATTCTTGAATGCAAACTAAGTACGAACGAAGAAGCCTTACCTCTTCGAAATGAATTCCTACATTTTTAACTTACTATCATGATCATCCTTTCGGCTGGTCTTTTCGACCTGTTCATGTTTGGAACTAATTTTTATTTTTGTGGCGGTGGTGTCCACGCTGGTTGCAGGAGGTGTGGATAGTTGCTGTTACAGGCACTAAAGGCACAAGCTCTGCAGTATGTGTATATGCTGCATCCATCTCCTGGTGTGTGTCTCCCTCAAGTGGATGTCAGTTAGCAAGCCAAGCAAATGCAGTCCATACAGCCAAGCACATTGTGACATCACGTGTGTCGCATAATGATGACATCACATGTGTCGCATCATGATGACATCATAGAGTGTGCATCATGATGACTTCACAGAGCCCTCACACTGTAGTGAAAAATTGAAATCTGCCTGCCAGGATGAACGGGTTGGTTGAAACAATCCAGATTTTAGAGACAGGAGGTTCAAGGCAGCCAGGGAACCTTCCATTGCAGAATGAATGTCCCACTGCTTAAGTGATGAAGTGCAAGTGCATAGCATTGTGTCAATGTGATAATAAGCACGGAGCCAGCAGGGACAGACGGGACGGGCGGCAGACGTCTGGTGGGTGTGGTTGTCGGAGGCGGACCAAATGCAAATGATTGTGCATCAGCCAGCCAGTCAGTCAGTCAAGCAGCCAGCAAGACAGGAGAGGAGAGAAAACTCACGATGCAGGAGTGAGTGATGGAATGTGGTTGCGCGCGCCTGGGTGACTGCCTGCTTGTCAGTCCGGACTTCTCCTTCCTTCCTCCTCTTCTTTGCTGTCGCCGCCGCCGCCAACAAAAGTCAAGTCAATCTGCAGATAGTGTGAGCGTGCGTTGGGGAGGGTGATTCTCCATGATGGATTGTAGATCCTGTTTCGGTTGCGCCGGTCCCTCAGCCCACATTCGGGTTATCGCTTCTCGGCCTTTTGGCTAAGATCAAGTGTAGTATCTGTTCTTATCAGTTTAATATCTGATACGCCCCCTATCTGGGGGCCATATATTAAATGGATTTTTAGAACAGGGAGATGGAAGAAGAGCTTGCTCTGTCCACTCCACGCATTGACCCGGTATTGCAGTACCTCCGGGACCGGTGCACCTTTCCTATTCTGTATTCCAAAAATAGATGAATGCTGACTTCTCAGCTTATTCCCCAGGATTTGCAATGTTTTTTTGCCTGCTGCATTGATCAACTCTTGGATTTTGTAAGCATGCTTTTTATACTGTGTCAAAATTGTATTCAATCTTTGCTGTCTATTAAAATGTTACAATGGATGAATAAAAGCACCTGTGAACTACTGTGTGGAGTCTTATTTAGCGTCTACTTCTTGTCTCCATTGAATTCCCTCCTTCTGCACAAGACAAATTGAAACAGTTGATCAGCATTTGGATGTGAGGCCTACGTAGGCCTAATTCTTGAATGCAAACTAAGTACGAACGAAGAAGCCTTACCTCTTCGAAATGAATTCCTACATTTTTAACTTACTATCATGATCATCCTTTCGGCTGGTCTTTTCGACCTGTTCATGTTTGGAACTAATTTTTATTTTTGTGGCGGTGGTGTCCACGCTGGTTGCAGGAGGTGTGGATAGTTGCTGTTACAGGCACTAAAGGCACAAGCTCTGCAGTATGTGTATATGCTGCATCCATCTCCTGGTGTGTGTCTCCCTCAAGTGGATGTCAGTTAGCAAGCCAAGCAAATGCAGTCCATACAGCCAAGCACATTGTGACATCACGTGTGTCGCATAATGATGACATCACATGTGTCGCATCATGATGACATCATAGAGTGTGCATCATGATGACTTCACAGAGCCCTCACACTGTAGTGAAAAATTGAAATCTGCCTGCCAGGATGAACGGGTTGGTTGAAACAATCCAGATTTTAGAGACAGGAGGTTCAAGGCAGCCAGGGAACCTTCCATTGCAGAATGAATGTCCCACTGCTTAAGTGATGAAGTGCAAGTGCATAGCATTGTGTCAATGTGATAATAAGCACGGAGCCAGCAGGGACAGACGGGACGGGCGGCAGACGTCTGGTGGGTGTGGTTGTCGGAGGCGGACCAAATGCAAATGATTGTGCATCAGCCAGCCAGTCAGTCAGTCAAGCAGCCAGCAAGACAGGAGAGGAGAGAAAACTCACGATGCAGGAGTGAGTGATGGAATGTGGTTGCGCGCGCCTGGGTGACTGCCTGCTTGTCAGTCCGGACTTCTCCTTCCTTCCTCCTCTTCTTTGCTGTCGCCGCCGCCGCCAACAAAAGTCAAGTCAATCTGCAGATAGTGTGAGCGTGCGTTGGGGAGGGTGATTCTCCATGATGGATTGTAGATCCTGTTTCGGTTGCGCCGGTCCCTCAGCCCACATTCGGGTTATCGCTTCTCGGCCTTTTGGCTAAGATCAAGTGTAGTATCTGTTCTTATCAGTTTAATATCTGATACGCCCCCTATCTGGGGGCCATATATTAAATGGATTTTTAGAACAGGGAGATGGAAGAAGAGCTTGCTCTGTCCACTCCACGCATTGACCCGGTATTGCAGTACCTCCGGGACCGGTGCACCTTTCCTATTCTGTATTCCAAAAATAGATGAATGCTGACTTCTCAGCTTATTCCCCAGGATTTGCAATGTTTTTTTGCCTGCTGCATTGATCAACTCTTGGATTTTGTAAGCATGCTTTTTATACTGTGTCAAAATTGTATTCAATCTTTGCTGTCTATTAAAATGTTACAATGGATGAATAAAAGCACCTGTGAACTACTGTGTGGAGTCTTATTTAGCGTCTACTTCTTGTCTCCATTGAATTCCCTCCTTCTGCACAAGACAAATTGAAACAGTTGATCAGCATTTGGATGTGAGGCCTACGTAGGCCTAATTCTTGAATGCAAACTAAGTACGAACGAAGAAGCCTTACCTCTTCGAAATGAATTCCTACATTTTTAACTTACTATCATGATCATCCTTTCGGCTGGTCTTTTCGACCTGTTCATGTTTGGAACTAATTTTTATTTTTGTGGCGGTGGTGTCCACGCTGGTTGCAGGAGGTGTGGATAGTTGCTGTTACAGGCACTAAAGGCACAAGCTCTGCAGTATGTGTATATGCTGCATCCATCTCCTGGTGTGTGTCTCCCTCAAGTGGATGTCAGTTAGCAAGCCAAGCAAATGCAGTCCATACAGCCAAGCACATTGTGACATCACGTGTGTCGCATAATGATGACATCACATGTGTCGCATCATGATGACATCATAGAGTGTGCATCATGATGACTTCACAGAGCCCTCACACTGTAGTGAAAAATTGAAATCTGCCTGCCAGGATGAACGGGTTGGTTGAAACAATCCAGATTTTAGAGACAGGAGGTTCAAGGCAGCCAGGGAACCTTCCATTGCAGAATGAATGTCCCACTGCTTAAGTGATGAAGTGCAAGTGCATAGCATTGTGTCAATGTGATAATAAGCACGGAGCCAGCAGGGACAGACGGGACGGGCGGCAGACGTCTGGTGGGTGTGGTTGTCGGAGGCGGACCAAATGCAAATGATTGTGCATCAGCCAGCCAGTCAGTCAGTCAAGCAGCCAGCAAGACAGGAGAGGAGAGAAAACTCACGATGCAGGAGTGAGTGATGGAATGTGGTTGCGCGCGCCTG